>NC_069510.1:118201662-118501662 GCF_027579735.1 Bombina bombina
AGTAAGCAAAAGCAGAGTCAAGTTTCATAGCTGCTAAGTCAAGCAGCCCAGACCTATAATATGCAGAGTGTTATAGGGTATCCTAGACAGGTAGTCCCTTTATAGATTGTAAAGCTGCAATGTAGTTGGAATGTCTTTTAAATCCCGCAATATGCAGATGGAAACAGTCAATAAGCCATGCAAGATGTAGCAAAGTAAAGTTGGAGTCGAAAAACAGAGCACATAGAATTAAGTAATGCGAAGCAAAGATGCAGGAGGATATCTCTTTAGTCAGTTTTCACTAAAACCTACAACGGTCTGAGAAACCAAAAATGGGTGAGATTGATCTGTGCTTATTCAGTTACAACTGTATATGGCTATCTGAATCTAACCATTTCTCTTGGTAGGAATTGCCTCTATTAAGCCTGTTAGTTCACTGGGCCGGTCCTAGTATTTTACATGTAGCTGTAACTTTGTAACTTTGTATTTTAATTACAATATTTATAGAATCCAGTGTTTCTTGGATTCTGTCACCTTTATGGGCCTGCTCTCGACACTGTGCACAAATAAACGGATTTTGATACTATATTTTGAGAGTGTTGCTAGTTCTTTCACTTTAAAAGAGACAGAGTGCTGCATTCCCAGTCTTTTCTAGTGATATTGTTATATCTCGCTATATCTCCCTTTTCTGAGCACTTAGAAATTATTTAATGGGTCTGCATCGAATTTATAAAATGGATTTATTTAAGCAATACATCTGTTTAAACACGGATTGGTTTACATATAGAACCATTGAATCATCAATAGGCTTTTGAACACTCCAATTTATGTTTAAATTGTTCCATCAATTATATATATATATATACACACACACACTACATTTCCGTGTATAAATATATGTGTATACATATATTATGCAGTGAACAAGTGCAGTGTGCACGAAACATGTCTGCTGAGGAGCACGGCTATACACTGTTATATGTTTTGTATATATCTATATGTATGTGTATATTTATACATGTGTGTGTGTGTGATGTGTATTTGTGTGTGTGTGTGTGTATATATATATATATATATATATATATATATATATATATATATATATATATATATATATATATATAAAATCGTTTTTAGTCACATTTCTTTTAGTCTTTTTTATAGTTTACTCACACACCGATTTATACTCGTCAGGTTAGCGCACATTCGCTCGGTTCCGTGTTCATCCGGTTTTGGCTTGCAAAATCCCCTTTTTTATTTGTACGTTTTTTTTCCGCTCACACTAAGGAGTATTATCTGTCCTCACATTAAATGTTATTTTCCTCCTAATGGGAAAGTGTCCACTGCCGCAATTATTACTTATGGGAAATAAGAACCTGGCCACCAGGAGGAGGCAAAGACCCCCAAGCCAAAGGCCTAAATACTCCTCCCACCTCCCCTATCCCCCAGTCATTCTTTGCCTTTCGTCCCAGGAGGTTGGCAGAGAAGTATCAAATTTTTTTATTATACTTTAATTCAATTTATTTTTATATTTTGTCTCCTATGGAGGGTGCTACCCTTCGACACAAGATGGGAGTTTTAAGTAGTCCGGTCAGTCTCTCGTGTGAGGGCCTGGGCGAAAGTGAGAGTCCGGAGATGCAGTAGGAGCTTCCCCTGCGACACCATCCCGACTCGTATTCATAGCTCCTTTTCAGCACTTGGCGTTGCCGAACTTTGCTTAGCTACCTGCTGTCCTTTCTCAAGTCTATGGCGGAGGCCCTGCTACTAATTCGTCACACTTGAAGGGCCGTGTTCCTGTTCCACGGCGTGGATTCCGGTAAGATCGTTTCATTTTATTACGTTGCTGTAATGTAATTTGTTATGACAGTTTAGTATGGGCCTCATTGAGGATCCTTCTGCTTCGATCTGGGAATCAAGGGATTATCTTCCTTATCAGGGGGATTAGTGAACAGGATGGGGTTGTTTATCATATTTCTTATGTGATCATCCTGTTTATGTGCGGGAATTTAGGCTCTGAGGCTGAGACATGTACCGTTTTGCTAGGCTTGACCTTGAGCTACGATTTTCCTTTTCTCAGACTTGCTAGTTTGTTCTGGGGCCTAGTTTTGCCGCCTTGTGAGTGGCATTTTTTTTTTTTTTTTCGCGGGGCATCTGGTAACCGTGCATGGTAACCGTGCATGTTTAGGCTTGGGTGGGTCTTCTCTCCCTTCCACATTCCTGACCGAGTGGCGATGGAGGAAAGAGTCTGCTCCCTAAGGCCTGGTCATAGGAGGTGGTGAGTGCCCCAGCCATCGTGGGTGTCAGGTGCCAGTTTTTTTTCCTCCAAATTGCGTTGTTATATTTAAAATCTTAGCCATGGAGGATTCTAATGCAGAGACTATTTTCATATCTGATTCAGAATCATCCTCGGATGAGGACTGTAATTTGGTCCTGTTATCACAAGTCTGCCAATCTTGTCTCTCGTGCCTATATGGTGTGCCGGGTCCCTCGGGCTCAGGGGACCCTGGACCTTCTAAGCTATCGGCTCCTGGGGGCTCTGTTCCTCAGGAGGTGCCTTCCAGCCGCACACTCCTTTTACCTTTTGCGGGTGACCCCGATGTTAATGTCTCCTCCGCGCAGGGTGGATTTTTAACCCTGGAGATGGTGGGACATTTTTGTTTTAATATTTTAATGGCATTGATTTGCCTACAGGATCCGGAGGTTTCATTGCAGTTATGTGCTTGTCCGCCTATCCCGGGTGTGCAGACCATGAATGGCATCATTGTGTTTCCCCTGGTGTTCAGACCGTGAATGGCATCATTGTGTTTCCCCCGGTGTTCAGACCGTGAATGGTGATTGTGCCCCCATGTTGTTCTTTTTGCTACAGGATTGTGCGGCTGCGCGTCCTATTGCAACGTCTGTTTGATTTATTGGGGGATCCTTTACTGTATCATCAGGGATCTTCTCAGGGCTCTGTGCGATAGGCTAATGGGGTATGTGTTTCCCCAGTCAGTCTAATGCGAGCTTTCCCAGTCGTTTTTCTGATGGTTAAGGTCTCTGTCTGTCAGGTACTACAGAGACATGGTTCCTTCTGGGCGGATGCCTGTTGTTCTTTTATCTGGTTTGGATTATTTACTTCTGTTTTTTTTCTTCCCTATGGGAATTCTGGGATTGCTCAACTTACTTTTTTATAGAAATTTTGTCCGGAGTTATGTGTGCTTGTTAGTGATGCACGTTTTGCTTGGCTGGTCCGGCGGGACTTGCCGGTTCACTTGTTCGTTTAAAAAAAACAAACAAAAAAAAAACACTACACTAATACATCATTTAGACCTGAGGGTCTGGATGTCGGAAGCGCTAGGGCTTGTCCGTGGCAGTTCTGCTTTAGACATAGGGCCGGTGGTGTATAACTGTGTTCCTTTGCAGCCCCGGTGGAGGGCTGTGGTCCTTGCTACTTTGTAGCGGTTCTGACATTCGAGATGCTTTTTGAGTCATGGTCTAGTTTGTTCGATACTTGGACCATTTAGGGGTCTGGCACAAGCTTAAAGGATATGTGGCGCAGTGTTTCGATTCGTCATTCCTGCAGTAGAAGGTTGTGGGATTGATCTCAGGCGTGAAGCGCCTGTCTTCTGATCTGAAGTATCCTGGTGTCTGCTATTTCTCCATGGCGGTAGTAGTTTCTCAAGGGCCCTTCAGAGGTGGTTGGTTTCGCTATCTTCGCCTCTGGGAGCTTTTATGCTCGGGTTATGTGGTTCTCCTTTTTGTCAGGTGCTGCCACTAGGGTTCGTAGGTCACTAAGTAGCCCCTTTTTAGGACCAGGTTGACCTCTGTCCTAGGATTTAGTGCTGCGGTTTTCATCGCAGTGTCTCCTCTGCGGAGATTTCGGTTGGATCAGACTCGGGGGGGGGGGGGGTTTATGTTGGGTCCTCCTATTAGACTCAGTGGGTGTGGATCTAGGGTTCCGGTGGTCTGGTTCCTCCTATCTCGTTGTCCCTGGGTTCTTCCTTGGAATTTGGGATTGAGATTAGGATGCGTTCCTTTGTCTCTCCTTTATGGGGAGTTTGGAAGTCTCCGGTTAACTACCCGGTTCTGAAGAGTGAGCTTGGGGTTTTTCTCCATGAGGCCCTGCTGTTAGCCTTTTCCTGGGTTTTTTTTTCGACCTGTGGGGTCAGTGACAGCGTGTTGGGATTTTTCCCCGCTTCTGTGTTTAGCTCTCTGACGGACTAGCTTAGGGGGCTCGAGTGTCTCTCAGAGGTTTCACGCAGTTAGTTGTTCTCCTATGGCTTTTGCCAGACGTCTTTGGCGGGGGGCACCCTTTGGGTGCTCTGTGTCTGGGTAATCATCCTCAGATTATTACAGAGGTTTGGGGACGAGTATTTATCTCGTGTTTTCCACTGGGGACCTTTTTTGTCTCTCTGTAGAGTGATGGGTTAGGGTGGTCCGTGGTTTTTTGGAGACGGGCTGGTCGTTTGGGATTCTTATCACCTATTTCTAGGTGGCTTATCTCAGGGTTCTAGTCGTATTTTGTACTTAAGTGACTGTTTATTCCTCCCCGTTTTCTTGAGTGGAGGCGAGTGCTGGTTTGCTAGTTGTTGCGGCCTGTTGGCTTGTCTAGCTACAGGTCAATAGATGGGTTGTGTTTGCATCACTGCACTAATCCTAACTAACTCATTGGCCATGTGAACTGAGTTGCTTTGGCGTTCGGCTCTGTGGCCTGTAGTTGTTGGGCTGTCTTTGTTGTACAAGAGCAAGGTGGGGTATTTCCTTTTCAGGGAGGGCTCCGCTGTTGCTCGCACCACTAGCTTCTCCTTTCTGTCCGGCATTTGTTTCATTGACCATATCTGGATTTGATACTTGCTGGTACGGCACACCCAGTCTCCTGTGGTCTGGGGTGCTGGACTGGGTTTTGCTTTCTCCGGTTAGCTGGTAGGGGTTTTTCCCTTGGTGATCGGGTTTTCATAGGAGTGCCCTTGGTCCCTGCTGTAAAGCCGTTTGGACGCTATATGGTCCTTGAGATCTGTTTGTTCCCTTTTGGGTTTTCTCTTGTATTCTGCTGTGGTTCCTGTCATTGGGACCTGGGTTAGTGTACGTCTGCCCACTGGAGTGGGTTGTCTTTTTTTTTTGATGACTTGGTTTTTTTTCCTCCTTTTATATTAGGCTTGTGTTCCCTTCGGGAATGGTTTGTCAGTTCCCTAGTTGGTTGAGGGGCTGCTGCTGTTGCCTTAAGAGATAGTGTCCTTGGGGTCCGTGATCTCGGTTGCATCTATTCGTGGTGACCATTAAAGTTCGGTGACCTGTTGGTAGATTTGCGTCAATGGCGCCGCCTTTTGGTTTTACAAAGGGTTCTTGTTTCCGGATTTCGGATGAAACAGGGTTTTTTTGTTTTGGGAATGTGTTTTTTGGGTGGTGCCTTTATGTGGTCTGCCTCTTACCCTCTCATTTTGGCATTCTGTGTCCTCTTTGGTTTGGGTATAAATTTCCCATAAGTAATTAATGCGGCTGTGGGCTCTTTCCCATTAGGAAGAAAAACATAAATTATGCTTACCTTATAATTTTCTTTTCTTCCATGGGAAAGAGTCCACAGCCCCACGCATGTTTTTGAGGCGTTGTTTTTATCTTCTGGCACCTTTTCGCCTTGTTGCTTCTTCCACTGTTCCTTGTCTTTGGCTGAATGACTGAGGGATGTGGGAGGAGTATTTAAGCCTTTGGCTGGTGGGTCTTTGCCACCTCCGGGTGGCCAGGTTATTATTTCCCATAAGTAATGAATGTGGCTGTGGACTCTTTCCCACAGAAGAAAAGAAAATGATCAGGTAAGCATAATTTGTTTTTCTCCCGCTTTGTTTTGCAGTTTAGAGTCACAGGTACAATGCAAGCTAAGCTATTTTTAAAATCTACTTAGGAGGGGGTGGTTTCAATTCCTAGCATTGCTTTGCCATATGCTATAATGGAGCAGCTGGATTCTGTCCCTAAATCTACCCAGGAAACTGAGTCTCCTGAACACCTTTCTACCATTATTAGGTGTGATTGTAAAACGCTAAATGCATTCTCCAGCTCATTTATGTGGCTCGTGTTTAGATTTGTTAATGCAATCAGACCAATCTAATGCTGTTTCTCTGGGTACTAATGCACCTACTGTTTGTTCATTACAGGATAATGCTGATGTAGTGTCTTCTACCATGAAAAATGTTATCAAGGCTGCAGTTTCTGTGGCGTTGGCTGCTCTCCCGCCTTTAAACAAGCATAAAAGGTCAGTTCAGATTTTATCTTCTACTAGTGCCATGTGCCTTGAGACCCGGGATACTGTTTTGTCCTCTGGGGATGAGTACTCCTCATCTAATTTTGAACATATTTCCCCTTTTTTGTTTAAAGTTGAACATATTTTTTCTCTTTTAAAGGAGGTCTTAATTACTTTAGGGGTTAAAGATCCTAAAGTTTTTGATAAGCCTTGTAATCATTTAAATTCAGTTTTTAAGACTGAGAATAAGCCCTGTGCCTGATGCTGTCTCTGACAGGATTTCTAGGGAAAGGTATGAGCCAGGTAATTTCCTCCATCTGCAAGGTTAAAAGGTTATATCCATTACCTGCAGCTAATACAGCTTTGTTGGGAGACAGATGCCAAGGTGGATGGGGCCATTTCCACTCTGGCTAAACATACTTCTATTCCTTTGGAATACAGTACTTCTTTTAAAGACCTTTTAGACAAAGTTTGTCTTTTCTTAGTAGGGTCTTTTTACATGCTGGTTATATTTACATGCTGGTTATATTCTCAGACCAGCTATTTATTTTGCTGATATAGCTGCTGCTTCTACTTACTGGCTGTTTAATCTTTCAGAGCAGTATTTTGATGATTCTGCTAGTGCAAATCTATTTGTTTGCTTCAGAGTGCCAATTGTTTTAATGTGTAAAGCTGTATTTGATAATATGAAGATTAATGTCAAAAGCATGTCCTGGTCTGCTGATATGTCTAAATCTAGTTTATTGTCTCTTTCCTTTCAGGGAAATGGGTTATTTGGTTCTGATTTAGATTCTAATATATCTATTGTTACTGGAGGTAAAGGAGCTTTTCTTCCCCAAGACAGAATGTCTAGAGGGAAATCCAAATCTTATAATAATTTTCGTTCCTTCTGTCAGAATAAGGAGCAGAAAACTGACTCCTCTACATAAAAGCAAGGTTCCTCTGGTTCAGTCTGGAGACCTAATGATAACTGAAACAAGTCTAAGCAGGGTAAGAAATCTATGCCTACTACCAAAACTGCATGAAGGTACAGCCCCTGATCCAGTTCTGGTAGGGGGCAGATTAAGCCTCTTTTAGGAGACTTGGTTTCAGTCTGTTCCAGATCCCTGGTTTAAGAATATTGTTTCTCAGGGATATTGAATAGGATTCCGAACAAGGCCTCACAGAGGAAGGTTTTTTTTCTGTCCAATGTTCCAAGGAATCCTGTAAAAGCTCAAACTTTTCATCAGTCTGTCTCAGCTCTGGAAGATATGGGAGTGATAGTTCCAGGTCCTTTGCAGAAACAGGGGATGGGATTTTATTCAAATCTCTTTTGTTCCAAAAAAAAGGTACTTTCAGACCATTTCTAGATCTAAAGGCTCTGAACAAGTTTGTAAAGATTCCATCTTTCAGAATGAAAACTATCTGGACTATTCTGCCTTTTGTTCAGCAAAGTCAGTTTATGTCCATAATAGATTTAAAGGAGACTTATTTTCATGCTCCTATTCAAAGATCAGGTAACTTTGTGAGAGAAAGACTCATGGATTCCAAATCTATTTGGAAACCCAAGAGAGTTGAGAAATTTGAAATTAGCGTCAGCTTGTCTGAACCTTCAGTCTCTCTTGTTCCTTCAAGAGACACTGAACCCAAATTTTTTATTTCATGATTCAGATAGAGCACAACATTGTAAGCAACTTTCTAATTTGCTCCTATTATCAAATTTTCTTGGTTCTCTTGCTATCTTTATTTGAAAAAGAAGACATCCAAGCTATTTTTTGGCTCAGACCCTGGCCAGCACTTGTTTATTGGTTGATAAAATTTATCCACCAATCAGCAAGAACAACCCAGGTTGTTCACCAAAAATGGGCAGGCATCTAAACTTACATTCTTGCATTTCAAATAAAGATACCAAGAAAATGAAGAACATTTGATAATAGGAGTAAATTAGAAAGTTGCTTAAAACTGCATGCTCTATCTGAATAATTAAATAAACAATTTGGGTTCAGTGTCCCTTTCAGTGGTTCTATGTATGCAAGTTCTAGGTTTCAGGATTGTAGTCTCAGATGCAATTCCATTTGCTCAATTTCACGAGGCCTCTTCAGCTTTCTATGCTGTGTCACAGGTGAAAGTATTATACTCAGCTGTCTCAAATTATATTTTTGGATCCCACTACAAGTCGGTCTCTAACTTGATGGCAGTTTATTATTCAGAGGGCTTCTTTTGCTCATCCTACCTGTCTAGTTGCCCTCTTCCTCTGGTCAGACCTGTCCCAAGGTCCGTTTTTCCATCAGGATCTCAAGTCTCTGAACTTGATGGCATGGAAATTGAACGCTTAGCCATTCGACATAGGGTTTCTCTGATTCTGTGATTGAATCCTTGATTCAAGCTTGTAAGCCTGTAACTAGAAAGATGTATTACAAGGTCTGGAGGCCTTTATTTAATGCTTTATAGATAAGTTTTTTCCTGGCATTTTTTCAAAATTCCTAGGTTTCTGCAGGATGGTCTAGATAAGGGCCTATCTGCCAGTTCTCTAAAGGGTCAGTTTTGTTTCACAGAAAGATTGCTAATCTTTCTGATCATATTTTTGTTCAGGCTCTGGTTCATATTAAACCTGTTATCAAGACTATTTCTTTCATGTAATTAACAAGAGTCCATGAGCTAGTGACGTATGGGATATACATTCCTACCAGGAGGGGCAAAGTTTCCCAAACCTTAAAATGCCTATAAATACACCCCTCACCACACCCACAAATCAGTTTTACAAACTTTGCCTCCAAGGGAGGTGGTGAAGTAAGTTTATGCTAGATTCTACGTTGATATGCGCTCCGCAGCAAGTTGGAGCCCGGTTTTCCTCTCAGCGTGCAGTGAATGTCAGAGGGATGTGAAGAGAGTATTGCCTATTGAATGCAGTGATCTCCTTCTACGGGGTCTATTTCATAAGGTTCTCTGTTATCGGTCGTAGAGATTCATCTCTTACCTCCCTTTTCAGATCGACGATATACTCTTATATTTACCATTACCTCTACTGATTCTCGTTTCAGTACTGGTTTGGCTTTCTACAAACATGTAGATGAGTGTCCTGGGGTAAGTAAGTCTTATTTTCTGTGACACTCTAAGCTATGGTTGGGCACTTTATTTATAAAGTTCTAAATATATGTATTCAAACATTTATTTGCCTTGACTCAGAATGTTCAACTTTCCTTATTTTCAGACAGTCAGTTTCATATTTGGGATTATGCATTGAATTATCATATTTTTCTTACCTCAAAAATTTGACTTTTTTCCCTGTGGGCTGTTAGGCTCGCGGGGGCTGAAAATGCTTCATTTTATTGCGTCATTCTTGGCGCAGACTTTTTTGGCGCAAAAATTCTTTTCCGTTTCCGGCGTCATACGTGTCGCCGGAAGTTGCGTCATTTTTTGACGTTATTTTGCGCCAAAAATGTCGGCATTCCGGATGTGGCGTCATTTTTGGCGCCAAAAGCATTTAGGCGCCAAATAATGTGGGCGTCTTATTTGGCGCTAAAAAATATGGGCGTCGCTTTTGTCTCCACATTATTTCAGTCTCTTTTTTTCATTTGCTTCTGGTTGCTAGAAGCTTGATATTTGGCATTTTTTCCCATTCCTGAAACTGTCTTATAAGGAATTTGATCTATTTTGCTTTATATGTTGTTTTTTCTCTTACATATTGCAAGATGTCTCACGTTGCATCTGAGCCAGAAGATACTACAGGAAAACCACTGCCTGCTGGATCTACCAAAGCTAAGTGTATCTGCTGTAAACTTTTGGTAGCTATTCCTCCAGCTGTTGTTTGTAATAATTGTCATGACAAACTTGTTAAAGCAGATAATATTTCCTTTAGTGATGTACCATTGCCTGTTGCAGTTCCCTCAACATCTAAGGTGCAGAATGTTCCTGATAACATAAGAGATTTTGTTTCTGAATCCATAAAGAAGGCTTTGTCTGTTATTTCTCCTTCTAGTAAACGTAAAAAGTCTTTTAAATCTTCTCTCTCTACAGATGAATTTTTAAATGAACACCATCATTCTGATTCTTTGGACTCTTCTGGTTCAGAGGATTCTATCTCAGAGATTGATGCTGATAAATCTTCATATTTATTTAAGATGGAATTTATTCGCTCTTTACTTAAAGAAGTACTAATTGCTTTAGAAATAGAGGATTCTAGTCCTCTTGATACTAATTCTATACGTTTGGATAAGGTTTTTAAAGCTCCTGCGGTTATTCCAGAAGTCTTTCCTGTTCCTAATGCTATTTCTGCAGTAATTTCCAAGGAATGGGATAAATTGGGTAATTCTTTTACTCCTTCTAAACGTTTTAAGCAATTATATCCTGTTCCGCCTGACAGGTTAGAATTTTGGGACAAAATCCCTAAAGTTGATGGGGCTATTTCTACCCTTGCTAAACGTACTACCATTCCTACGTCAGATGGTACCTCGTTTAAGGATCCTTTAGATAGAAAAATTGAATCTTTTCTAAGAAAAGCTTATCTATGTTCAGGTAATCTTCTTAGACCTGCTATATCATTGGCTGATGTTGCTGCAGCTTCAACTTTTTGGTTGGAAACTCTAGCGCAACAAGTATCAAATCGTGATTCTCATGATATTATTATTCTTCTCCAGCATGCTAATAATTTTATCTGTGATGCCATTTTTGATATTATTAGAGTTGATGTTAGGTTTATGTCTCTGGCTATCTTAGCCAGAAGAGCTTTATGGCTTAAGACCTGGAATGCTGATATGGCTTCTAAATCAACTCTACTTTCCATTTCTTTCCAGGGAAACAAATTATTTGGTTCTCAGTTGGATTCTATTATTTCAACTGTTACTGGTGGGAAAGGAACTTTTTTACCACAGGATAAAAAATCTAAAGGTAAAAACAGGGCTAACAATCGTTTTCGTTCCTTTCGTTTCAACAAAGAACAAAAGCCTGATCCTTCGTCCTCAGGAGCAGTTTCAGTTTGGAAACCATCTCCAGTCTGGAATAAATCCAAGCCTGCTAGAAAGGCAAAGCCTGCTTCTAAGTTCACATGAAGGTACGGCCCTCATTCCAGTTCAGCTGGTAGGGGGCAGGTTACGTTTTTTCAAAGAAATTTGGATCAATTCTGTTCACAATCTTTGGATTCAGAACATTGTTTCAGAAGGGTACAGAATTGGTTTCAAGATGAGACCTCCTACAAAGAGATTTTTTCTTTCCCGTGTCCCAGTAAATCCAGTGAAAGCTCAAGCATTTCTGAATTGTGTTTCAGATCTAGAGTTGGCTGGAGTAATTATGCCAGTTCCAGTTCCGGAACAGGGGATGGGGTTTTATTCAAATCTCTTCATTGTACCAAAGAAGGAGAATTCCTTCAGACCAGTTCTGGATCTAAAATTATTGAATCATTATGTAAGGATACCAACGTTCAAGATGGTAACTGTAAGGACTATATTGCCTTTTGTTCAGCAAGGGAATTATATGTCCACAATAGATTTACAGGATGCATATCTGCATATTCCGATTCATCCAGATCATTATCAGTTCCTGAGATTCTCTTTTCTAGACAAGCATTACCAATTTGTGGCTCTACCGTTTGGCCTTGCTACAGCTCCAAGAATTTTCACAAAGATTCTCGGTGCCCTTCTGTCTGTATTCAGAGAACAGGGTATTGTGGTATTTCCTTATTTGGACGATATCTTGGTACTTGCTCAGTCTTTACATTTAGCAGAGTCTCATACGAATCGACTTGTGTTGTTTCTTCAAGATCATGGTTGGAGGATCAATTTACCAAAAAGTTCTTTGATTCCTCAAACAAGGGTAACCTTTCTGGGTTTCCAGATAGATTCAGTGTCCATGACTCTGTCTTTAACAGACAAGAGACGTCTAAAATTGATTACAGCTTGTCGAAACCTTCAGTCTCAATCATTCCCTTCGGTAGCCTTATGCATGGAAATTCTAGGTCTTATGACTGCTGCATCGGACGCGATCCCCTTTGCTCGTTTTCACATACGACCTCTTCAGCTCTGTATGCTGAACCAATGGTGCAGGGATTACACGAAGATATATCAGTTAATATCTTTAAAACCGATTGTTCGACACTCTCTAACGTGGTGGACAGATCACCTTCGTTTAATTCAGGGGGCTTCTTTTGTTCTTCCGACCTGGACTGTAATTTCAACAGATGCAAGTCTCACAGGTTGGGGAGCTGTGTGGGGATCTCTGACAGCACAAGGAGTTTGGGAATCTCAGGAGGTGAGATTACCGATCAATATCTTGGAACTCCGTGCAATTTTCAGAGCTCTTCAGTTTTGGCCTCTTCTGAAGAGAGAATCGTTCATTTGTTTTCAGACAGACAATGTCACAACTGTGGCATACATCAATCATCAAGGAGGGACTCACAGTCCTCTGGCTATGAAAGAAGTATCTCGAATTTTGGTTTGGGCGGAATCCAGCTCCTGTCTAATCTCTGCGGTTCATATCCCAGGTGTAGACAATTGGGAAGCGGATTATCTCAGTCGCCAAACGTTGCATCCGGGCGAATGGTCTCTTCACCCAGAGGTATTTCTTCAGATTGTTCAAATGTGGGGGCTCCCAGAGATAGATCTGATGGCCTCTCAGCTAAACAAGAAACTTCCCAGGTATCTGTCCAGATCCCGGGATCCTCAGGCGGAGGCAGTGGATGCATTATCACTTCCTTGGAAGTATCATCCTGCCTATATCTTTCCGCCTCTAGTTCTTCTTCCAAGAGTAATCTCCAAGATTCTGAGGGAATGCTCGTTTGTCCTGCTAATAGCTCCGGCATGGCCTCACAGGTTTTGGTATGCGGATCTTGTCCGGATGGCATCTTGCCAACCATGGACTCTTCCGTTAAGACCAGACCTTCTGTCGCAAGGTCCTTTTTTCCATCAGGATCTGAAATCCTTAAATTTAAAGGTATGGAGATTGAACGCTTGATTCTTGGTCAAAGAGGTTTCTCTGACTCCGTGATTAATACTATGTTACAGGCTCGTAAATCTGTATCTCGAGAGATATATTATAGAGTCTGGAAGACTTATATTTCTTGGTGTCTTTCTCATCATTTTTCTTGGCATTCTTTTAGAATACCGAGAATTTTACAGTTTCTTCAGGATGGTTTAGATAAGGGTTTGTCCGCAAGTTCTTTGAAAGGACAAATCTCCGCTCTTTCTGTTCTTTTTCACAGAAAGATTGCTATTCTTCCTGATATTCATTGTTTTGTACAAGCTTTGGTTCGTATAAAACCTGTCATTAAGTCAATTTCTCCTCCTTAGAGTTTGAATTTGGTTCTGGGAGCTCTTCAAGCTCCTCCGTTTGAACCTATGCATTCATTGGACATTAAATTACTTTCTTGGAAAGTTTTGTTCCTTTTGGCCATCTCTTCTGCTAGAAGAGTTTCTGAATTATCTGCTCTTTCTTGTGAGTCTCCTTTTCTGATTTTTCATCAGGATAAGGCGGTGTTGCGAACTTCTTTTGAATTTTTACCTAAAGTTGTGAATTCCAACAACATTAGTAGAGAAATTGTGGTTCCTTCATTATGTCCTAATCCTAAGAATTCTAAGGAGAAATCGTTGCATTCTTTGGATGTTGTTAGAGCTTTGAAATATTATGTTGAAGCTACGAAATCTTTCCGTAAGACTTCTAGTCTATTTGTTATCTTTTCCGGTTCTAGGAAAGGCCATAAAGCTTCTGCCATTTCTTTGGCATCTTGGTTGAAATCTTTAATTCATCTTGCCTATGTTGAGTCGGGTAAAATTCCGCCTCAGAGAATTACAGCTCATTCTACTAGGTCAGTATCTACTTCCTGGGCGTTTAGGAATGAAGCTTCAGTTGACCAGATCTGCAAAGCAGCAACTTGGTCCTCTTTGCATACTTTTACTAAATTCTACCATTTTGATGTATTTTCTTCTTCTGAAGCAGTTTTTGGTAGAAAAGTTCTTCAGGCAGCGGTTTCAGTTTGAATCTTCTGCTTATGTTTTTTGTTAAACTTTATTTTGGGTGTGGATTATTTTCAGCAGGAATTGGCTGTCTTTATTTTATCCCTCCCTCTCTAGTGACTCTTGTGTGGAAAGATCCACATCTTGGGTAGTCATTATCCCATACGTCACTAGCTCATGGACTCTTGTTAATTACATGAAAGAAAACATAATTTATGTAAGAACTTACCTGATAAATTCATTTCTTTCATATTAACAAGAGTCCATGAGGCCCACCCTTTTTTGTGGTGGTTATGATTTTTTTGTATAAAGCACAATTATTCCAATTCCTTATTTTATATGCTTCGCACTTTTTTTCTTATCACCCCACTTCTTGGCTATTCGTTAAACTGATTTGTGGGTGTGGTGAGGGGTGTATTTATAGGCATTTTAAGGTTTGGGAAACTTTGCCCCTCCTGGTAGGAATGTATATCCCATACGTCACTAGCTCATGGACTCTTGTTAATATGAAAGAAATGAATTTATCAGGTAAGTTCTTACATAAATTATGTTTTTTCCTCCATCAAATCTTAGCCAAATGTTAAGGGTTTTGCAGGCAGTTGTCTCTTTTTTGTTTGTTTGTAACTTATTTTAAGTGCATTTTAGAAAAAAAGTAAAAGTAAAAATGTATTGGGGTTGTGGACTTAATTTCTCAGTGAAAAATTTAGGTTTGAAATTCCTCCCCTTTATGTTATTACTTGGGGAATCCACAGCTTGAATGTTGGTACCCAAGAGTAAAGGATCATGGACTCTCACCACTTGTATAAAAGAAAACCTAATTTATGCTTTCCTGGTGGTGATAGTGTACAAGACCCCACCATTTATTTATTTTTCTGGGGTTAGTTTCTCCCCTGCTCCTTTGATGGTTCTTATTCCTTTTTATTACTTCACTTCTGCTTGAATACACATTAGACTAAGGTATGTGGGAGGGGTGTTTATAAAGCTTTTTAGGTTTTTATCTTTTAACAAAGTTTGACAGGAGTTTCCCAGACTTACTGCCGAACCTATAGAGTTTGGCTTGAAATCTTAGATCTTTTTGTGTTTGGTGCACTAAAAAGGTATCTCTGTCATTTTTTGCTCTAGTATAATTTGCCTATTTTGCTGGTGTTTCTTCCAGCAAATAAAGATTGTAAGAATTGGTTACTGATTTAAGTAATTCTTTTTCCCTTGCCTTAAGCTTTCTTGATAAAATTGAACTATAGGCTATTATTTCTCCCCTGAGCACTGCCTTTGAATCGCCCTACTATATTTTGGGAGGCTGCAAAGTCATTGTTGTGGAACTCAAGAAAGATCGACCCGTGATCCGACAAGGAGTTAGGAAATATTCCTGCTTCTACCTTTGTACACAGCCTCTCATCAATAAGGAATAGATCCATTCTAGAGAGTGTTTTGTGAGCCTTGGATAAACGGGTAAAATCTCTGATGTCTGGATTTTGGGTTCTCCAAATGTCCCT
This sequence comes from Bombina bombina, assembly GCF_027579735.1. Lineage (NCBI taxonomy): Eukaryota > Metazoa > Chordata > Amphibia > Anura > Bombinatoridae > Bombina > Bombina bombina. Next base: position 118,217,268 of record NC_069510.1, read on the forward strand.
GATTACCAAGTTCTGAAAGATTTTCTTAAACATTTTAGTTTTTTAGTTGTCTCTTTTGTGTTTCAGCTGCTTAGGATTTTGGGTCCACATTGACATGCAGGATTTCGAGGCCAATCCTTTTTCCGACTAAAATAGCCACACCTCTTTTCCTTCCTAGACTCAGGGAGGCGTAAACCTCCCTGACCCAAGAAGTTTTTAATTTCATTACTTCATCCAGTTTTAAATGTGTTTCTTGAAGGAATGCTATATCTGTATTAATCTTCCTTAGTTGGGATAGGATAGTTTTCCTCTTGATGGGGGAGGTGATGCCTCCAATATTCCAAGAAACTATATTAAAACCATCCATCCCACCCGTCTTTAAGGAAAAAGGAAGGAAGAAAAAAAAAAGGGGGAAGGAAACGAAATCTACTCTAGCCTACTCCCTAGGACCAAAATTGTAGAAAAAAACCCCTATCGAAGGACTGCATTTTAGATGTTAAAGGGGGAGATGAATGAGTCAACCATTAATCTGAGGTGCTTAGTTTGTCTAATAGTTTTTCTGCATCTTTAGCTGAATCAATTAAGATAGACTTCATCCTTAACAGCCACTTTTAACCTGGCAGGGTAGATTATTGTGGCGCGGAAACCCTGGTGGATAAATTTAGTGCATATTGGGGCCTATTCTCTTCTCTTTGTTGCTGTTTCAGCAGAGAAGTCTTGAAACAGTAGAATTTTAGAATCTCCCAAGGTAATGGGTTGGTTCTTACGAAAATATTGAAGTAGTGTAATTTTATCCTGATAATTAAGTAATTTAGCGATAAGTGGTCAAGCCCAAATGTTCCCTTTGTTGTCAATTAATTGTCTTCCTATCCTATGTACCCTTTCAATTACCACTTGGTGATAAGTGTGTGGAATTTTGAGAAGTTTGACTAACATCTCTGAAATTAATTTATTTAGGTCATTGTTTTGTTTTTCCCTCTGGAACCCCAATATTCCTAATATTTTTCCATCTGGAACGATTTTCAAGATCCTCAATTATGGACTGGATTTTAGACATATTAAGGTTAGTGGCCTCAAGTTTTGAGCTATGTGTTGTAGTAAGGTCTTCTGGGTCTGACACCCTTTGTTCAACTTCTTGTAACCTGTTGGCAAAATGTCTAATTTCCTGAGTAAGAGATAGGATATCCTGTTTGATCTCTAATTTGAGAGCATCAAATTTAGGCACCAAGGCGTCAGAGATACTGACCACCAGTGCTTGGGTATCTATTGCTTCTCTTGAGTGTAGTGGATTGGTGGAAACTGGGTGAATGTCTGCAAGAGTATCTAGCGTATTCTTGGTTTTAATATGTCTGTGTTTGGCTGCCATAGCTGGAGAAGGAGTTTGGGTATTGAGAAATGTATCTGTGTCGTGGGCCAGTGAAATAAATGTGGAGAATTCTCCCATACAGTGGGAAAAAAACCAAGCAGTTAATCTACACACAGGTGAAAAGAAAAAGAAGGGGGGGGGGAGAGAGGAAAAGGGGAATGGGGAGTGCAAAATAAGGATGAGTGCAAATTTAATTAAGACTTCTAGGCCAGTTTCTGAACAGTAAGAACTTAGTTGATTCTATCAACCTGTGGGGTAGGAATATAGACCACCAAAAATGTTCAGTATAAACCCACAAAGAATACGATAAACCAATTTCAAGCTATCTTATGCAGCAATCTAGAATACTTACTTGCCTAAACAGGAGATTTCTATAATAAACCAGTTAACAGTTAGTATTTATATAACTCTGAGGACACTGCTTAGTGCTTCTAATGCGTCTGATAGATCAAAAACTTCAGCCTGCCGGTTCCAATCAGGATACAACAGTGTAGGTCCTTTTTTTTACCTACTATTGAAATTATATCAATGGGTTTGACATTTTTCAAGACAAATTAAACTTAGTAAAGCACACTGCTTTTACGAATTGCTAAATGATCAATCTCAAGAAAAGCTCCCTCGAGGAAAAAGAATCCCACCTCAGAATTATATGCTTAACCTCCCTGGAGTCTATTCGGACCTCAGGAAGGTGACGGAGCAACTTATATTACAATTTTACAGTAGGAACAACAGAGAAAACTAATCCAAACGGAGCAGCGGAGGTCAATTTACTTTATATCTGACCCATTTATCGGTAGTTTGCTTCTAAAGATATTTACACCATAGAGAAACAAAGCCTTCCACACAAATGAAAATTCAGGTTACCAGTGGCCCTGCTTAATATACCTATTTATACACACTTCACTCTTACTGAGTGAGTTTCACAATTAGCAGTGCTAATAAATGACTTAGATATGAGGTTGGTTATTTAAATCTCAGCCCCCTAGCAAACAGCAAACATCCCCCCTTTGCTAAGAAAATAACAGAGAGGTTTCACACAAACAGGGTTTCATTGTTAAACTACTTAATTTTTGTAGTTCATACAATCCTAAGGATTCTATTTATATTCTAGTTATAAAAGAGAAAACCAATATGTACTAGACCTAGCAGTTATGCAGTCCTAAAAGCACACTTCTTTCTTACTGAGTGGATTTTGCAATTAGCAGTATTCACACGAGAGTAACAAGTGTGAGATCAATTATTTAGATCTCCGTACCCTGACAAACAGTGGAGGTCAGTTGTTTAGATCTCAACCAGTTGACAACCCCCCTTCACTGAGAAAATAATAAGAAAGGTTTCACACACATGGTTCCAATGTTGAGCTACTTAATCATGCAATCCTATAAGCACTATTTATACTCTATTTGTAGCGAAGAGAACCAATACGACCTAGTAGTTATGCCAGGACAAATGATCTGAAGTTGCCAAGAAGCAGCTCCCTTGAGAGGAGACCTAATCCCCTTTTGCTTTATCAGTGACACAGAAGTATAGAATTTCTCAAGTAAGGATTCCTTAAAAAAAAAAAAAACACTGCTGTTAAACAATCAAATGTTCCTATAAACAATGTTTTTGTGAGAGAAAGTCCCTGCTCAGGGTCAGCCTGGGGTTATGCTTTTCAGATTCTAGCTCTACCCTTTTTGGAAGTCTACTATATGGCGTAGTCCTCAGGTTTTGTATTGTATCTGTATAACCTGAGAGCAGCCGTCTGTATCCAACATGCCCCAGAGTTACCTCGGCCCTGGGACAGACAGGAGGGGATCTCCACCAGGGCAAGCCTCCGGCACCTCCATGCACAGCACCGGTGGGAGGAGGAACCGGGTTGCATACCTGCCAAGTCCTAAGGCCTCTTCACTTGATTTCTTGTTAGCAATTTCAGCATACAACACAGCCAAGTAGAGGGCAGCGTAAAGCAGAAGCCCCCCCCATGCAGCACCTGTAGGATAGGGGGGCTGTCCAAGTCTCTTGTTGATTATCCGGAGCTGAGGATGAAAGGGAATAACAGTCCTTCGAGTGCTGATAAACTTCAGCTCGGTGCATTGAATTTGCACCATGGAGGCTCCAGTGACGATACAGTGGTCCACCCAGCAGGTACTCCAGGTCTCAGGGCTTCGGCGCGGGAAATTCTCCACCAGCAGCATAAACAGGAGCTCATAGAGCGAGCACTACGTGACCTACGCTCTGACTCCACCTCCGGAACCTCAGGGCATGTTATCCATGGGGTCTTTAAAATGACTAACTATCCTCAAGCGGGATAGTAGTGCGTTTAGCAAGCATGGAGATAGCGACATCCACCTTAGGGATGGAACCCCACAACTCCAATTGAGAGTCCGGAACCGGGAACAATTTCTTAAAGGAAGAAGGGGGAAATGAAGAACCAATTCTTTCCCATTCATTCATAATAATGTTCGCCATCTTCACAGGAACCGGGAAAGTTTGTAGCACAATCCTGTCCACGTAGACCTTATCTAATTTAGGAATCAAAGGTTCCTCAGGCAATTTGGGCTCTGGAACATCTAACGTAAAACTTCCTTTAGCAGAAAGTGTAAATGCTCAATCCTAAATCTATAATCTGGTTCCTCCACAGCTGGAGGCATAGAGGCAGCAGATTCCGACCCAGAAAGAGCACCCTCTGAAGTATCAGAGGCGTCTTCATTATTGGATAATCTAGTATCAGATAAATCCAATAAGATAGTAGATTACCCCTGGGAAGGATGGCAATATTTGACCTTGTGCTTAGCAGGGCGAGGTAAAGCAATAAAGGCCGCAGACACTGCCGTTTGTAACTGCTTAGTAAAGTCTGGTGGTAAAAGGGCCCCTCCAGATAGAGGATTAGGAGTGCTAAGGGAAGCTGCATGTGTATTAAGAGATGACTGTAGGGTGCGCACCTCACGGGACGAAGACTCCTCAGAGGTGGACGTCTCAGTGGTATCAAACATATTAACTTTCTTTGACATGATTACTTTATCAAGGCATGTGGAACATAATTGAGCAGGCGGGTATAACATGGCCTCCTCACAATATAGACAGTTATTAGACTTGGGTAAAGAGGGAGTACGCTCTAACGCATCAGAATCCTCCATAGCTTGCGCTTATAAAGCAGACTATTGATTAATATGATAAAACGGCACCTTTATACCCCCAATGGCTGGGGCACTCACCACCTCCTATGACCCAGGCCAAACAGAGAAACGGTCTTCTTCTCTGGTAAACCAGACGGTCAGGAAAGAGAAAATCAGTGTGACCACACCTGGTCACATGGTGTGCAATTCAGGACCGCCCCTGCTATAATAGGAAAAAAGCACACCAAGCCTTTCAGGCTGCGCAGATTCCAAAAAACGAAAATAAAAACCTGTACGTTCCAACATCTGCCTGAGCCTCATCTCACATATGTCGCAGCATAATCATAATAAAATAAAATTTAAGTGATTAATTTCCCCTGTTCAATAATCCCCCTCCGGAGATATTAACCCTTGATTCCATACAGATTAAAGGAGCCACACTGTGACCCTGTCTTCTTGCGTTATCATATGTGTATAAAAAAAATTAAACGATCTTACCGGAATCTATGCCGTGGAACAGAAACACAGCCTCTCAAGTTTGACAGTCTTGTAGCATCGCTCCTGACATGGACTTGAGTGATGGAAGCAGGCAGTGAAACTCGTCAACACTGATTGCTTAGGAGGTGTTAATACAAGTCTAGATGGGTTCGCAGAAAGACTCTCCCTGCATTTCCAGACTCTATCATTCGTCAATGCTCTCACTGAGAGGCTGACAAGACTACTTAAAACTCCAGTCCCATTTCGAAGGGCAGATACCCTTCATAAGGAACTATTCTGAATCTTCTGACACTTCTCTGCCAACCTCCTGTGCCGAAAGGCAAAGAATGACTGGGATATGAGGGAAGTGGGGAGACTCATCGTGTCAAGAAATAAATAAATTTATCAGGTAAGCATAAATTTTGTTTTCTTTCTAATGACACGATGAGTCCACAGATCATCTAATTACTATTTGGAATCAATACCCAAGCTAGAGGACACAGATGATAAGGGAGGGACAAGACAGGGAACCTAAACGGAAGGCACCACTGCTTGAAGAACCTTTCTCCCAAAAGCGGCCTCAGCCGAGGCAAAAGTGTCACATTTATAGAATTTTTAAAAAGTGTGAAGAGAGGACCAAGTTGCAGCCTTGCAAATCTCTTCCACAGAAGCTTCATTTTTAAATGCCCATGAGGAAGCAACAGCCCTCGTGGAATGAGCCGTAACTCTCGCTGGAGAATGCTGTCCAGCAGTTTCATAGGCAAAACGTATTATACTCTTCAGCCAAAAAGAAAGAGAAGAAGCCGTAGCTTTCTGTCCCTTACGTTTTCCTAAGAAAACCACAAACAAGGCAGAAGACTGACGAAAATCCTTAGTCGCCTGTAAGTAAAATTTTAGAGCACGTACCACGTCTAAATTGTGCAGAAGCCGTTTCTTCCGAGAAGGATTAGGACACAAGGAAGGAACAACAATCTCCTGATTAATGTTCCGGTCAGAAACTACTTTAGGTAGAAACCCTAATTTTGTACGTAAAACTACCTTATCCGAATGAAAAATAAGGTAAGGAGAATTATACTGTAATGCCGAAAGCTCCAACACTCTGCGAGCAGAAGAAATGGCAACAAGAAACAAAACTTTCCAAGATAACAACTTAATATCCAAGGAATGCATAGGCTCAAACGGAGCCCCTTGAACTAAATTTAGACTATAGGGAGGAGTAACTGGTTTAAACAAAGGCCTGATCCTGACCTGGCAAAAGACGTCTATGTAACAAAATAGACCAGGCAGATATTTGACCCTTTAGGGAACTTGCCCATAATCCTTTCTCCAAACCTTCTTGGAGAAAGGACAGAATTCTAGGAATCCTAACTCTACTCCAAGAGTATCCCTTGGATTCAAACCAATATAGGTATTTACGCCATATCTTGTGGTAAATCTTTCTAGTCACAGGCTTACAAGCCTGAATCATGGTCTCTATGACCGATTCTGAAAAGCCCCGCTTGGATAAAATTAAGCGTTCAATCTCCAAGCAGTCAGCTTCAGAGAAACCAGATTTGGATGAAGGAAGGGCCCCTGAAGTAGAATGTCCTTCCTCAACGGAAGTCTCCAAGGTGGAAGAGACGACATGTCCACCAGATCTGCATACCAAATCCTGCGAGGACAAGCCGGGGCAATGAGGATCACCAACGCCCTCTCCTGCTTGATTCGAGCAATGACCCAAGGAAGAAGAGTGAACGGAGGAAAAAGGTATGCAAGAGTGAAGATATAAGGTACCGCCAGAGCATCTATCAGAACAGCCTGAGGGTCCCTGGACCTTGATCCGTACCTCGGAAGCTTGGCATTCTGTCGAGATACCATGAGATCCAATTCCGGATGACCCCATTTGAGAATCAGGCTAGAAAACACTTGCGGATGGAGTTCCCACTCCCCCGGGTGAAAGTTTGTCTGCTCAGGAAGTCCGCCTCCCAGCTGTCCACCCCTGGGATGTGGATCGCCGACAGACAGAAAGAGTGAGTCTCTGCCCACTGAATAATCTTGGCTACCTCTGTCATTGCTAAGGAACTCTTCGTTCCTCCCTGATGATTGATGTAAGCCACTGAAGTTAAGTTGTCCAACTGGAACCTGATAAACTTGGCCAAGGCTAACTGGGGCAAGGCCAGAAGGGCATTGAAGATCGCTCTCAGCTCCAGAATGTTTATAGGAAGAACAGACTCTGACTGAGTCCAAACACCCTGAGACTTTAGGGAGCCCCAGACTGCTCCCCATCTAAGAAGGCTGGCGTTTGTTGTCACAATCACCCAGGAGGGTCTGCGAAAGCAGGTTCCCTGGGAGAGATGATCCTGAGACAACCACCATTGAAGAGAATCCCTTGTCTCCTGCTCCAGAAGAATTTGTGGAGACAAATCCGCATAATCACCATTCCACTGACTGAGCATGTTTAACTGCAGAGGTCTGAGGTGGAAACGAGTGAACGGGATGATGTCCATTGCCACCACCATCAGCCAGATTGCCTCCATGCACTGAGCCACTGATGGCCGAGGAGCAGACTGAAGAGCTAGGCAAGAATTGAAAATCTTTGATTTCCTGTCTTCTGTCAGAAAAATCTTCATTGATAGGGAATCTATTATGGTTCCCAAGAAGGTTACCCTTGTATTTGGAACTAAGGAACTCTTTTCCAAATTTATCTTCCATCCGTGGGATCGTAGGAAAGATAACATTTCCGTATGGGACCTTGCTTGTTGAAAGGATGGCGCCTGGACCAGGATGTTGTCCAGATAGGGCGCCACTGCAATGCCCCGTAATCGGAGCACCGCCAACAGGGATCCCAGAACCTTTGAGAAAATTCTGAGACCTGTGGCTAGACCGAAAGGAAGAGCCACTAATTGGAAGTGTTTGTCTAGAGAAGCAAACCTTAGAAACTTGTGATGATCCCTGTGAATGGGAACATGCAGGTACGCGTCCTTTAAATCCACTGTTGTCATAAATTGACGCTCCTGGACCAAAGGAAGAATGGAACAAATAGTTTTCATCTTGAAAGACAGTACTCTGAGAAATTTGTTTAGACTCTTGAGATCTAAAATTGGTCTGAAGGTTCCCTCTTTTTTGTGAACCACGAACAGATTGGAATAAAACCCCATACCCCGTTCCTGCATCGGAACAGGAACTATCACTCCCAGGTCGGAGAGGTCTCTTACACAGTGTAAGAACGTCTCTCTTTTTGTCTGATCTACAGATAATCTTGAAAGCAGAAACCTGCCTCTGGGAGGAAAACTTTTGAACTCTAGTTTGTATCCCTGGGACACTATGTCTACTGCCCAGGGATCCTGAACATCTTGACTCCAAGCCTGAGTGAAGAAGGAAAGTCTGCCCCTACAAGATCCAGGCCCGGATCAGGGGTAGGCCCTTCATGCTGTCTTTGATTCAACAGCAGGCTTCTTGGATTGCTTTCCCTTATTCCAAGACTGATTGTGTCTCCAGGAAGGTTTAGACTGATCTTGCTTGGAAGAGGAAGAATTTCCCTTGAAATTTCGAAAGGAACGAAAATTACTCTGCTTGTTTCTCTTATCTTGAGGGAGAAGGTGACCCTTTCCTCCCGTAATATCAGAGATTATTTCCGTTAAGCCCGGTCCAAACAAGGTCTTTCCCTTGTAAGGAATTGCTAAAAGTTGAGACTTGGATGACACATCCGCAGACCAAGGTTTTAACCATAAGGCTCTGCAGGCTAGAACAGCAAAACCTGATATTTTTGCTCCCAGTTTAATAACCTGAAGGGAAGCATCAGTAATAAAGGAATTAGCTAACTTAAGAGCTTTTATCCTATCCTGGATCTCATCAAGAGGAGTGTCTGTTCTGATAGCATCAGACAACGCATCAAACCAATATGCCGCCGTGCTAGTGATGATGGGAATGCGCACTGCAGGTTGCCATTGTAACCCCTGGTGTACATACATCTTCTTGAGTAACCCCTCTAACTTTTTTATCCATAGGATCCTTAAAGGCACAACTATCCTCTATGGGTATAGTAGTTCTCTTGGCCAGAGTGGAGACTGCCCCTTCCACCTTGGGTACTGTTTGCCAAGGCTCCATGATAGAGTCCACTATGGGAAACATCTTTTTACATATAGGGGAAGGAGAAAAGGGGATACCCGGTCTCTACCATTTCTTAGCAATGATCTCAGTATCCCGATCTGGTACAGGAAAAACCTAGACCAAGGAAGGTACATCAAAATATTTGTTTAGCTTACTGGATTTCTTAGGATTAACTACGACCGTGGTGTCGCTGTTGTCCAATGTAGCTAAAACCTCCTTGAGCAATAGACGGAGGTGTTCCAGCTTAAACCTGAGGGATACAACTTCAGTATCAGCAAGAGGAATTACACTGTCAGAATCTGAAATTTCACCTTTAGATGCTACCAAAGTATCCTTCTCCTCAGGCTTCTGGGAGGGGGCATTCAAAATAGCAACAACTGCGTCAGAAACCTTGCTTACTGAATGTTTGTTTTTCCTCTTACGCTTTCCCTGCAACATGGGAAAAGCAGACAACACATCAGAAACTGCAGAAGACATGAGAGAAGCGAAAACTTGCAACGTAACCCCAGAAGGAGTTAGAGAGAGAGCGCAGGGCACTGCTTGTGTGGGCGGTAAACTTTGGGACACATGAGAAAGCTGCGGCATATATTGAACATTGTCATTAGACTCCTGAACAACATTCACCTTGGAACATGTTGGCTCAGAAAACAGTCTATCCCTATAATTTAAAATCCTCTCAATACATGAGGAACAGAAAGGGATTGGTGGTTCCACATTGTCATCAAAACACAGAGCAAGTGACAATTTGCAAAGCCTCTTGGTCCATTCTGACTCTCAATGGAACAAATTAGCAATAAAAAATTAAATTTTTTAATAACAAATAAAATTGAAAAAAACTTTACTGTCACTTTAAATTTTAAACCGCAACTTTTTTACTCAAAACTACAGAATGCGGTATGGAGCTAAATAAGAGAAAATAAATACACCTCAACATCTCAGCTCTATGCTGTGGTGCCTACCTGCCCTGCAACATCGGAGTCCCATTTAGCAGCAAAACGGCCCAGACTCCAGCAGCAGACGATATTAGTCGAATTCTGGTCCTAGAATCACATGTTTTCAAGAAAACCATGCGTATCTAGGCAGCCCCTTGAAACTCTGTCTCCTCCGCTCTCAGAAGTAAGGAAAATGGCGCACAATGCTGAGATTACCACCTCACGTAGCACCACCCCTCGTGGGCATTTCAAAATAACAATCTCCCGGTCGGTATATTTGCTTAAAGTTAACCGCGGGGAGAAATGGAACTACTAGAGTCTAAATATGAAGCAGCTATCTCAGCCCCAGTGCCTGCATAAAAATGCTGTCAGAGTCCTCTCCAGTAAGGAAAGTCTAAATGTCCCAGATGAAAATAAAGTGCCTTGCATTAAAATGGCCCCTTCTTTTCTTTTACATACTTTTTGAAAATAAAGTGCCCACTTTTTCTGAGTGACTCGTCTTCCCAGAAATACTTAAAGTTAGCACTTACTTCACAATTCTGCCTGACAGCAAGGCAGCTCACCAGGTTTGAGAGGTCCTCTCCCTCACATAGCCCTGTGGATAAAAGATATGATCTGAGTAATCCTATTCATACTATCAGGATTAGGGCAGCATAAATTACATGGGAGGCACAGTGAGAATTATGTCCCACAAGTTCCCATTGCTCTAAAGCCACCACTGCCCTACTGAAGAGACTGATGTGGACTACGGCTACACCCCAGAACAAAGCCGCACAATCTTGTACTACTCAAAACATAAACTCTTTATTGAAGAATCTTTTTCTAACATCTACTTTACCACTTCCTAGCTCTAACATAGGCAAAGAGAATGACTGGGGTGGGAGGGAAGGAAGGTGATATTTAACAGCTTTGCTGTGGTGCTCTTTGCCGCCTCCTGCTGGGCAGGAGTGATATATCCCAATAGTAATTAGATGATCCGTGGACTCATTGTGTCAATAGAAAGAAATAGCTTTTGCAGTTATTTCGTTTTTTGTGCCTGTTATTTTCGGTAACATTATTGTGTAGCATATTTCAAATTTGATGTTTTGTGTTTTGTAGATGATCTATTTATATAGCCCATAAAGTTGTTGTTGTTGTTTTTTTGTTTTTTTTTTAAATGTATAGTTCTGCTTATTTTTAAATAACATTGTTCTGATTTTCAGACTCCTAACCAAGCCCCAAAGTTTTATGAGAATTACCGTCAGCTACCTTCTCCAGCTTGCTCCTGTTTGTGTAAAGGGTCTTTTCATATGCAAAAGAAGGGGGATGGGGGAAGGGTCTTATTTCCCACTTGCTGTGGGCTTTCCAACTACCTTTTCAACAGAGCTAAACTGAGAGCTTCCAACTAAGTTTTTAAACAGTTTTATACTGGATTTTAATATCAGTATCTGTGCATCTTATTCTTTATAGTAGTGTCTATTACATGCAGTTATATGAAAATGAGTGTATACTGTCCCTTTAAGTAGGGATGCACCAAAATTTGGGTTGCAGATTTTTGGTGAAAATTGCATCTTTTTTTTTTCCCTGTTTTTTTTTTTGTGGAAAATTGTGTAGCATTATTTTAAGATATTTTTGTCCAATGGTTATTTTATTGGCTTGTTGTTTTTTAATTCTGATTCATTCACTAAATAGTCAAATTATGCAAAAAAAAAAAAAAAAATTTGACAGAAAAAAAAAGACGTTTTCGGACAGGTGCCAGATTTTTTTTATATATATATAAGACAGAAAAGGTTTAGACAGCGCCTGTACATCCACTATAACTGTAAATAAATATATATATATATATATATATATATATATATATGTCACAAATGAATATAGGTATACAAGAAAGACTCTTCTCTCTTTTTCATAGGTTTTTCAACATTTATTTTCCAACGTTTCGGCCCCAACCTGGGCCTTTGTCAAGGTAACATACAATGCAAACTAACACAATATGTATACCCTGTTAAACCACTCCCCCACTCACTCAGGTGATGCTCTATGACCCTGTGATTATCTGATTGTCTTAAGGTAGAATCTGAATTCAGTTCACTTAACTGATTACTGGAATTTTCCTTTTTTCTACCTAAAATAAAGCATTAATACATTAGAATACTATAGTCACATGTGCATCACTAGAAAAAATTGTTAGGATTACAGGGTAATAAACATATTTACAAATAACTATTATAACTGATTTATAAACTAACTACTATATCCCCCTCCATTAGTGGTACAAGAGTCCACTATAATAATATAATCAAAAATTCAGCTTATTGAGTTTCAGATGACTTATTTTACAAGAAACAGGACAGAGACAGGTGTGTATTCAAGCCCCTGGGGTGGACTGTCTCTAGTTCTCTTTGTAATAAATGGTCTTTCTATCACCCCATCGTTTCAGAGGTTGTATTTGGTCTATAGGACAACATTTGAGACTAGACAGAGAGTGGCCCTTTTTCAGAAAATGTTTAGCCACAGGCTGATCTGACTCCCCTTTCTCTAAAGCCTGTCTGATGCTGGACCTCTGTACTGACATTCTCTCCTTCAGCATACATTCCGTCTTTCCAATATACATGTCCCCACACTGGCACTTGATCATATAAACCACGTATTTGGACTCACAGTTTAATGGCTGTCTTATGTCATACCTCCTACCAGTGTACATGGGTACAGCCAAGGGCTCTCGGGTAGCACCAAGCTATGCTAATATTTTTATGCATTCATATGAACAGGCTAATATTATGAATAATGAATTATTCTTACAATATGGTAGTAACTACAGGAGGTTCATAGACAATGTGTTTTTTCTCTGGTATGGTGGTGAAAGTACCTTCACTAGATTCCTGGATGAGATTAATAAAATTCAGGACCCCATTAGATTTGTCCCGAAATGGGACAAAGAGAAAATTGAGTTTCTGGATATAGAGACTATTCTATATAAAAATATAAATAAAAATAAAACTCTATGTGCTTATAGACTAGAAGAATAATCCTCTATTGTAATAAATGTTGATGGTGTTCACAGTATAACAGATGCCAAGTCTTAACCATATATCTTAGCCATGTATCATGTGCAAAACAATATACCAGGTACAAATCAATATATTTCACAATGAGGCCGTTAAAAAGATATCTGGTGCAATGTCTTTCCAGTTCCAGCTATGTTTACGTATGATACATATCAATAATGGCTGTATAGCGGAATGCAAATGGCAACAATGTGACAAAGGTGCAAAAATGACAAGCAGGCTGTCAGCGCAAACTCAGCCAGCAATCCAAATGTTCATCAAAGTTTGGGGATATAAAATTCAGACTATGTCTGGTAGGTGTCCGGTACAGCCCTGCTAAGTTCCTCTAACGTATTTAAAAACTTTTGTTTAATTGATTAAGCCAATGTATACTTAGGAAATTATATATAGTCTAACTATAGTTCTATTAGTAAGTATTGAAAGTTTTACTTCACACTTGAAATGTCCAATGATGGTAAATAAATCTTAGAACATATACAGGTGGGCCTCGTTTTACAACGGTTCAATTTACACCGTTTCAAAATAACAACCTTTTTTTCCAGTCATGTGACTGCTACTGAAAAGCATTGAGAAGCAGTGCATTTATTAAAATAGTCAGTAGGTGGAGCTGTCCGCTTGTGTTGCAGCAAAGCCAAGCAAGTTGAAATTAATCAGTTTAACCAGACCTGAGCTATTGAGCAGATTTCAAAGGAACAAGATCTTCCTGTCTATAAATCAATCCAGATTTGAATACATAGAAAGAACTGTTTGCAGAAAAATGCAAATGAAGTCTGTGTTGTGTGATTATTTTATTAGGTTTATAATGCTGTTTAGCATTTAAAGTCTTCATTTCAAAGGTTTAAAAATAAGTATTAGGTGTTACTTATGACAATTTTGAGAGGGGCCTTGAACCTATCTCCCTCACTTCCCATTGACTTACATTATAAACTGGGTTTCAATTTACAACAGTTTCGATTTACAACCATTCCTTCTGGAACTTAACCCCGGCGTAAACTGAGGGCTACCTGTATATGAATTAACAGATGTTTATCTTTGAAAGAAATGAACAGAAATTTGGACTGATGTAAGAAAGAACTAAATAAAAATAATAATAAAAATATCCAAATAACCGTTAAAGTTACTAAGTGGCTAATTATATGAAATAAAAGAAGTTTAAAAAAAGTATTCAAGAAACGGTAAATGCTATGGCAACAAAAATGCACTCAAACTATATGGCTTTAAGACCCAGGTGAAGAAATGGAATTGACAAGCGAACCAATAGGATTCTAAGCACTACTATATAAAGGTGTATACTAAGTTCACACTACATCTTGATAAAGCCAGAACACCTGGCAAAACATGTCGATGAGAGTGTGACTTGCTCTAAAATCAGAAGGAAATCACCAGTTACCTGCGTACGTGTAGTACTGAAGTGCAGGGAGAAAAACTGAAAACAAAGACTACGGAAAATAACTTGCGCAAGTTAACAGAAGAGGACGAGTATTAAAAGAGAAAGGACGTATCGTCACTTTTTTCTGCCCTTACTGCAACGGGCATATAGGAGTCAGACGGAAACCAAAGTTATAGGGTAAGCTTACCTTCCGGAACCCCCCCAGGAACCTGCCACAAACACGCAGGAAAAGCCGTGGTAGATATTGGGAAGTCAGGGAGAATGTCGAGAAAAGACCGGCCTTACTTCTTTACAACTAAGGGTAAGAACACCTACCAGACATAGTCTGAATTTTATATCCCCAAACTTTGATGAACATTTGGATTGCTGGCTGAGTTTGCACTGACAGCCTGCTTGTAAATTTTGCACCTTTGTCACATTGTTGCCATTTGCATTCCGCTATACAGCCATTATTGATATGTATCATACGTAAACATAGCTGGAACTGGAAAGACATTGCACCAGATATCTTTTTAACGGCCTCATTGTGAAATATATTGATTTGTACCTGGTATATTGTTTTGCACATGATACATGGATAAGATATATGGTTAAGACTTGGCATCTGTTATACTGTGAACACCATCAACATTTATTACAATAGAGGATTATTCTTCTAGTCTATAAGCACATAGAGAAGTTTTATTTTTATTTATATTTTTAATGTATTTTTAGTGTTGCAACACTTAGGCGGTTTCATTTATTCTGTGTTATTTATCTATATGTACAAGCACGACATGTGTGTTTTAACTTAAAATGTTATGTGTATTAAATTGTTGATATATTGATCATACCTTGTTGTCATTTTTGATTAAGAACATTTATATAGATATTTGCCATCATATACATTTCCAACCCTATTCAGGAATTATTAACCCCCTCCATAGACCATTAACCCCTAGTGCTATTTGTAGCGCCTCTCCTTCTCCTCCCCCTTAGTCTCAGATGTTGTCCTATAGACCATATACAACCTCTGAAACGATGGGGTGATAGAAAGACCATTTTATTACAAAGAGAGGCAAGATGGATCTCTGAACTAGAGACAGTCCACCCAGGGGCTTGAATACACACCTGTGTCTTTCCTGTTTCTTGTAAAATAAGTAATCTGAAACTCAATAAGCTGAATTTTTGATTATATTATTATAGTGGACTCTTGTACCACTAATGGAGGGGATATAGTAGTTAGTTTATAAATCAGTTATAATAGCTATTTGTAAATATGTTTATTACCCTGTAATCCTAACAATTTTTTCTAGTGATGCCCATGTGACTATAGTATTCTAATGTATTAATGCTTTATTTTAGGTAGAAAAAAGGAAAATTCCAGTAATCAGTTAAGTGAACTGAATTCAGATTCTACCTTAAGAAAATCAGATAATCACAGGGTCATAGAGCATCACCTGAGTGAGTGGGGGAGTGGTTTAACAGGGTATACATATTGTGTTAGTTTGCATTGTATGTTACCTTGACAAAGGCCCAGGTTGCGGCCGGAACGTTGGAAAATAAATGTTGAAAAACCTATGAAAAAGAGAGAAGAGTCTTTCTTGTATATATGTATATATGTGTACATATGTATGTATATTTATATATATATATATATATATATATTTTGATTTTACCGTCCCTTTAAACCTTTTATGGGGCATTGTTCTGAGTTTAATATTCTTTTAAAACCATGGAGTAAAAGGGTTCAACAGGGATAGTGGCAGAGCTCATTAACACCTTACCTTTTTGTGGCTATGAATCATTTCCTCATACAGCTGCTGGTCTGTCACACACAGCGCTATACGGTGGTTTCTACTTGTAGGTTCTGTCAGTCTGGCGGTTTCATCATCCTGAACCAATGACGGTCTGTTGTGGGACAATATGCGTTAGTCTGAGTTTTGCACCTTGGTGACCAGTTATTGTGGCCCTATATGAGTCAGCAGGGCCCTTCCCTACTCTGGTGTAAGCATTGTTCTCCCTAGGACCTATATAATGGGCACACCACCCGTCAGAATTTTTTCGTCCACCCGGCTAAAATTTAAGGCACTATTAAAACAAAAATTAGCAATTTTTTTTTTCAAATCATCACTAAATATATTTACGTTCAATTACACAACTGTGTGCTTTGTATAGCTTGTTACGTTTATAATTAACAGAACATGTTATAATTTTGTATTAATATAAGTATTACATTGTCCCCACCCCGCTACCTCAGTATGCCACCTGGCTGACAACATGCCCTGTGGAGAACACTGTTCCTGTCCGGCACTCAGTAACTCACATGTCCTTCCAGCCCATAGGAAGATCTCTCAGGCTCCTCTTCAACGAAGATCGGGAAATGTTGGCCAATTTACTGCTGATAATCACGTCTAGGTCCTTCCCAGGAAAGAAGCTCATTACAGTAGAAGCTGCCTGCACAGGAATACAGGACACTACTGATAACCATATCTTATAGGTACACATGGCTGTGATCCAAACTCTAGACCACCACAGGGTTCTAACATAGAATGGGCATTGGCTGTGACACAAACTCTAGACCACCACAGGGTTCTAACATAGAATGGGCATTGGCTGTGACACAAACTCTAGACCACCACAGGGTTCTAACATAGAATGGGCATTGGCTGTTACACAAACTCTAGACCACCACAGGGTTCTAACATAGAATGGGCATTGGCTGTTACACAAACTCTAGACCACCACAGGGTTCTAACATAGAATGGGCATTGGCTGTGACACAAACTCTAGACCACCACAGGGTTCTAACATAGAATGGGCATTGGCTGTGACACAAACTCTAGACCACCACAGGGTTCTAACATAGAATGGGCATTGGCTGTTACACAAACTCTAGACCACCATAGGGTTCCAACATAGAATGGGCATTGGCTGTTACACAAACTCTAGACCACCACAGGGTTCTAACATAGAATGGGCATTGGCTGTGACACAAACTCTAGACAACCACAGGGTTCTAACATAGAATGGGCATTGGCTGTGACACAAACTCTAGACAACCACAGGGTTCTAACATAGAATGGGCATTGGCTGTGACACAAACTCTAGACAACCACAGGGTTCTAACATAGAATGGGCATTGGCTGTGACACAAACTCTAGACCACCACAGGGTTCACTTCTAACATAGAATGGGCATTGGCTGTGATCCAAACTCTAGACCACCACAGGGTTCTAACATAGAATGGGCATTGGCTGTGATCCAAACTCTAGACCACCACAGGGTTCTAACATAGAATGGGCATTACTATAAGAAAGAATATAAACTTGTCATCGCACTCACTTTTCTGTATATATACACTGCTCAAGGCCAAACATATCTGGATTAACTGGATGTTATGTATATATCAGCAGTTAATCATTGCTCACACAGTAAGTGCTAGATTACAAGTGGAACGCTAATTTTGCAGGCTCGCAATAAATAACCAGCCATTTCAAGTGGCTGGTTATTGCTACCAGGAGTTCGTTCGTTTTTTTTTTTCATAAAAAATGAAAAGAAAACTGCACCAGGCAGTATTTTGGGGGCTAAATTTGGCGGTTGTGGGGTGTTAGAGAGAAAAAAAAACGGCACTGAAAAGTGCCTTTACATTGGGTCTATAGGAACTGTGTTATATTTAGCACGCCACTTGTAATCTGGCCATGGATGTTTTATACATACACAGTATATAACAGCATTTAAGGGACATGAAATACAGATATTTTTGTTGATGATTCACAGAGTATAGAGTTTTAAACAACTTTAACATATAATATCGATAATAGAAGTAAATCATTCTCTGTAACCTTTATTGAAGGATCAGCAATGCCCTATTGGGAGCTAGCTGTACACATCTGGTAAGCCAATGACAACAAGCATATATGTGCAGCCACCAATCAGCAGGTAGCTCCCAGCTGTGAGTATACCTAGGTATGTTTTTCAATAAGGAATACCAAAAAATGAAGCAATTTAATAATATAAGTAAATTGTAAAGTTGTTAAGAATTGTATGCTCAATCTGAATCATAAAATACAATTTTTGGATTTCATAGCCCTTTAAGAGCTGCATTGCAAATGGTATGCATCATCAATAAATGTTATATACTGTGCATATATAAATCGGCTTGCAAAAGGCCTGCACACACAATACATGTTTATATATACACACTATATATATATATATATATATATATATATATATATACACACACACACACACAAAATATATATATATATATATTTGTAATTAAGTGCTACATTACATAAGATCTGTGCACACAATAAATGTTTATAAATGCACAGTATATATCCGTAATTAAGTGCCACATTACAAAAGGTCTGCACACACAATAAATGTTTATATATGTACAGTATATATCAGTAATTAAGTGCTGCATTACATAAGGTCTGCACACACAATAAATGTTTATATATGCACAGTATATATCAGTAATTAAGTGCCGCATTACATAAGGTCTGTGCACACATTAAATGTTTATATATGCACAGTATATATCAGTAATTAAGTGCCGCATTACATAAGGTCTGCACACACAATAAATGTTTATATATGTACAGTATATATCAGTAATTAAGTGCTGCATTACATAAGGTCTGCACACACAATAAATGTTTATATATGTACAGTATATATCAGTAACTAAGTGCTGCATTACATAAGGTCTGCACACACAATAAATGTTTATATATGTACAGTATATATCAGTAATTAAGTGCTGCATTACATAAGGTCTGCACACACAATAAATGTTTATATATGCACAGTATATATCAGTAATTAAGTGCTGCATTACATTAGGTCTGCACACACAATAAATGTTTATATATGTACAGTATATATCCGTAATTAAGTGCCACATTACAAAAGGTCTGCACACACAATAAATGTTTATATATGCACAGTATATATCAGTAATTAAATGCTGCATTACATAAGGTCTGCACACACAATAAATGTTTATATATGCACAGTATATATCAGTAATTAAGTGCTGCATTACATAAGGTCTGCACACACAATAAATGTTTATATATACACAGTGTATATCAGTAAGTAAGTGCCGCATTACATAAGGTCTGCACACACAATAAATGTTTATATATGCACAGTATATATCAGTAATTAAGTGCTGCATTACATAAGGTCTGCACACACAAATGTTTATATATGCACAGTATATATCAGTAATTAAGTGCTGCATTACATAAGGTCTGCACACACAATAAATGTTTATATATGCACAGTATATATCAGTAATTAAGTGCCGCATTACATAAGGTCTGCACACACAATAAATATTTATATATGTACAGTATATATCAGTAATTAAGTGCCGCATTACATAAGGTCTGCACACACAATAAATGTTTATATATGCACAGTATATATCAGTAATTAAGTGCCGCATTACATAAGGTCTGCACACACAATAAATGTTTATATATGCACAGTATATATCAGTAATTAAGTGTCACATTACATAAGGTCTGCACACACAATAAATGTTTATATATGCACAGTATATATCAGTAATTATCTGCTGCATTACATAAGGTCTGCACACACAATAAATATTTATATATGTACAGTATACATCAGTAATTAAGTGCTGCATTACATAAGGTCTGCACACACAATAAATGTTTATATATGTACAGTATATATCAGTAATTAAGTACTGCATTACAAAAGGCCTGCACACACAATAATGGCTATATTACAAGTAGAGCGCTATTTTAACGTGCTCCCGTAAAGGGACAAATTTGCATGTTTACGTGCGCACGTTAAATAACCAGCCATTACAAGTGGCTGGTTAATGGTTAATGCTCCCGTGAGCTTGCGGTTTTACTTTGCACTAAGTGCAATTAACCAGAAGTCAGACCTCTAGTTATTTATTGGCCCATGTCAAACAGGGTCACAAACAGAAAACCTAACCTGTTTTATCAGATGAGGCGTTGAGGTATAGGTGTGTCACATGAAGCGCAGGTGTGTCACATGAGGCGCAGGTGTGTCACATGAGGTGCAGGTGTGTCACATGAGGTGCAGGCGTGTCTGCGTGAAACATGTAAGGTTTTTCTGTTAGTGACCCTGTTTGACATGTTGGCATTGACCAATAAATATTAAGATTGATTGAGCACCTTATCTATTTGGGAGCAGTTTTTTCTTTCTGTCATATAATGTACACAAGGAATTAGCGCACTCTACTTCCTCAGTTAAAGATAAAATCCAAGAATTTATTTCAAATCCTTAAAAACATGAAGAGATTATTGTATACACATATTGTTTGAAAATACATTTCATTACTCAGAGAATACACCAGTTTGTACTTGGAATGACAATAGACATTGAGTAACATAGCGCTTAGTGTACAAGAATATAATCCCTACAGAAAAGGACAATACGAAAGCCCTGGTTTCATCTGTTGCAAATTTCAGCAAAGTTTCTTAATCTAGCCCAATTAAGACAATAGAAATAATGATTTACTTAGACAGAGAATTGTATGTAAAAAACAATCATTTCTATCATATAGGTGGCGAGCGTCCACGAGCTGTTACTGATGGGATATACATTCCTACCAGGAGAAGGCAAAGTTTCCCAAACCTCAAATGCCTATACATACCGCTCACACATACCTCAGTTAAAAAAACTTTGCCTCCTTAGGAGGTGGTTAAAGCATTACAATGTGCTTGATTTCTTCAGTGAAAGGCGCTTCTAAGCATATTGAAGCCCAGTTCCTCACAAAGTACAGTGATTGTCTGAGAGAAGTGAAGAGAGTATTGCCTGATGACAACATGTTTTCACCTATGGGAAATTTTTCTATAAGGTTCTCTGTAAATTCGGTCACAGGGATTCATCTTCTGCCTCCCTTTATAGATCACTCTCAGCTATGGATTGGGCACTTTTGATAAAAGTTTATTTTATGTATATATTAGAACTGGGTCAGGTATTATTACTCCTTAATATAAATGATGAGAGCAAGGATTTGAGAAAAATTGCAAAAAATTAAATATATTTAGGTGATTAAGGGGGCAACTTTAACAAGTATCTTACCTCCGTTTTTCTGAACTTTTTAAATGACACTATTTATGCCATTAATTACGCGTCATCAATTCGCACAGTTTTTTGGCCGCAATTTTTTTTACTGTTAAAATGCCCACTCCTTCACTTCGTGCCCTCATTTTTTCAGAGGGCTATATTGCAGCACTTGTTTTTACTTATATTGAGTTAAACAATATAAATCAAATGCTAATTTTTTACTACCTCATTTTAAGCATTCTTTCCCATTCCTCTTAAAAGCCTCCTGTATTAAGGAGCTTATAATATAACTTTGCAACTAAATGTATTCTTTTGGGGTTTTTTTTTTTGCTACGATGTATCAAACTGAACCTGCCTGAGAAGTTACCATAGGAACTGAGCTGCCTTAAAATGTTTCTACCAAAGCTAAGTGTGTTTATTGTAAGAAAGCTGAACTGATTTCTTCAGCTCAAATTATGTGGCTCCTGTTTTGAAATTTTATTACATTCTGACAATATTTCTATGAGTACAAATACATCCACTGCTTTTTCCTCTCAGTCTAATGCAGAAGGCATGCCTGCAGCAATGAAAGATTTTATTGCTGCAGCCATAGAAAAGACCATGACTGCTATACCGCCTTCAAATAAGCATAAAAGGGCATCACAATTTTTACCTAAAGCTAAAGAATTTAGTGCTGACAGACAGCATACTGATGTATCTTCTACTGATGGAGGTTCCTCTGATTCAGACGATATTACATTAGAGACAGATATTGAAACAATCTTTTTTTATTTAAAATTTAACATATTTGCTCTCTTTTAAAGTAAGTATTATTTACTTTAGGAATTGAAGAGTCTAACACTTCTGATGATAAACCATGTAATATGTAAATTCTGTGTTTAAAACTACTGTTCTTACTCCTGAAGTTTTTCCTATTCCAGACACTATCTCTAATATGATTGCTAAAGAATGGTCTAAACCTGGTACCTCTTTTAACCCTTCTTAAATGTTTAAAAAACATAATTTATGCTTACCTGATAAATGTATTTCTCTTGTAGTGTATCCAGTCCACGGATCATCCATTACTTGTGGGATATTCTCCTTCCCAACAGGAAGTTGCAAGAGGATCACCCACAGCAGAGCTGCTATATAGCTCCTCCCCTCACTGCCATATCCAGTCATTCGACCGAAACAAGCCGAGAAAAGGAGAAACCATAGGGTGCAGTGGTGACTGTAGTTTAATTAAAATTTAGACCTGCCTGAAAAGGACAGGGCGGGCCGTGGACTGGATACACTACAAGAGAAATAAATTTATCAGGTAAGCATAAATTATGTTTTCTCTTGTTAAGTGTATCCAGTCCACGGATCATCCATTACTTGTGGGACACCAATACCAAAGCCAAAGTACACGGATGATGGGAGGGACAAGGCAGGAACTTAAACGGAAGGAACCACTGCCTGTAGAACCTTTCTCCCAAAAACAGCCTCCGAAGAAGCAAAAGTATCAAATTTGGAAAAAGTATGAAGGGAAGACCAAGTTGCAGCCTTGCAAATCTGTTCAACAGAGGCCTCATTTTTAAAGGCCCAGGTGGAAGCCACAGCTCTAGTAGAATGAGCTGTAATCCTTTCAGGAGGCTGCTGTCCAGCAGTCTGATAGGCTAAACGGATTATACTCCGAAGCCAAAAAGAAAGAGAGGTTGCCGAGGCCTTCTGACCTCTCCTCTGTCCAGAGTAAACAACAAACAGGTTAGATGTTTGGCGAAAATCTTTAGTAGCCTGTAAGAAAAACTTCAAGGCAAGGACTACGTCTAGATTATGCAAAAGACGTTCCTTCTTTGAAGAAGGATTAGGACATAATGATGGAACAACAATCTCTTGATTGATATTCTTGTTAGAAACCACCTTAGGTAAAAACCCAGGTTTTGTACGCAGAACAACTTTATCTGAATGAAAGATCAGATAAGGAGAATCACAATGTAAGGCAGATAACTCCGAGACTCTTCGAGCCGAGGAAATAGCCATCAGAAAAAGAACTTTCCATGAAAGAAGTTTGATATCAATAGAATGAAGGGGTTCAAACGGAACCCCTTGAAGAACTTTAAGAACCAAGTTTAAGCTCCATGGAGGAGCAACAGGGTTAAACACAGGCTTAATTCTAACTAAAGCCTGACAATATGCCTGAACGTCTGGAACTTCTGCCAGACGCTTGTGTAAAAGAATAGACAGAGCAGAAATCTGTCCCTTTAAAGAACTAGCTGATAATCCTTTGTCCAAACCCTCTTGGAGGAAGGACAATATCCTAGGAATCCTAACCCTACTCCATGAGTAATTATTGGATTCACACCAATGAAGATATTTACGCCATATCCTGTGGTAAATTTTCCTGGTGACAGGCTTTCGTGCCTGTATTAAGGTATCAATTACTGACTCGGAGAAGCCACGCTTTGATAGGATCAAGCGTTCAATCTCCATGCAGTCAGTCTCAGAGAAAGTAGATTCGGATGATTGAAAGGACCTTGAATTAGAAGGTCTTGTCTCAGAGCCAGAGTCCATGGTGGAAAGGATGACATGTCCACTAGGTCTGCATACCAGGTCCTGCGTGGCCACACAGGCGCTATCAATATCACCGATGCTCTTTCCTGTTTGATTTTGGCAATCGGACGAGGGAGCAGAGGAAACGGTGGAAACACATAAGCCAGGTTGAAGAACCAAGGAGCTGCTAAAGCATCTATCAGTGCCGGTTCTGGGTCCCTGGACCTGGATCCGTAACAAGGAAGCTTGGCGTTCTGGCGAGACGCCATGAGATCCAATTCTGGTTTGCCCCAACCGAGAACCAATTGAGCAAACACCTCCGGATGGAATTCCCATTCCCCCGGATGAAAAGTCTGACGACTTAGAAAATCCGCCTCACAGTTCTCTACACCTGGGATATGGATCGCTGACAGGTGGCAAGAGTGAGTCTCTGCCCAGCGAATTATCTTGGAGACTTCTGACATCGCTAGGGAACTCCAGGTTCCCCCTTGATGGTTGATGTAAGCCACAGTCGTGATGTTGTCCGACTGAAATCTGGTGAACCTCAGTGTTGCTAGCTGAGGCCAAGCCAGAAGAGCATTGAATATTGCTCTTAACTCCAGAATATTTATTGGGAGGAGTTTCTCCTCCTGAGTCCATGAACCCTGAGCCTTCAGGGAGTTCCAGACTGCACCCCAACCTAGAAGGCTGGCATCTATTGTTACAATTGTCCAATCTGGTCTGCGAAAGGTCATACCCTTGGACAGATGGGCCCGAGATGACCACCAGAGAAGAGAATCTCTGGTTTCCTGATCCAGATTTAGTAGAGGGGACAAATCTGTGTAATCCCCATTCCACTGACTGAGAATGCATAATTGCAGCGGTCTGAGATGCAGGCACGCGAATGGCACTATGTCCATCGCCGCTACCATTAAGCCGATTACTTCCATGCACTGAGCCACCATGGGGCGCGGAATGGAGTGAAGAACACGGCAAGCATTTAGAAGTTTTGATAACCTGGACTGCGTCAGGTAAATTTTCATTTCTACAGAATCTATTAGAGTCCCTAGGAAGGAAACCCTCGTGAGAGGAGATAGAGAACTCTTTTCTTCGTTCACTTTCCACCCATGCGACCTCAGGAATGCCAGAACTATCTCTGTATGAGATTTGGCAATTTGAAAGCTTGACGCCTGTATCAGGATATCGTCCAGGTAAGGAGCCACCGCTATGCCTCGCGGTCTTAGGACCGCCAGAAGTGAGCCCAGAACCTTTGTAAAAATTCTTGGGGGTGTAGCCAACCCGAATGGAAGAGCTACAAATTGGTAATGCCTGTCTAGAAAGGCAAACCTCAGGAACTGATGATGATTCTTGTGAATCGGAATGTGAAGGTAGGCATCCTTTAAGTCCACTGTGGTCATGTACTGACCCTCTTGGATCATGGGTAAAATGGTTCGAATAGTTTCCATCTTGAATGACGGAACTCTGAGGAATTTGTTTAGGATCTTTAAATCCAAAATTGGTCTGAAGGTTCCCTCTTTTTTGGGAACCACAAACAGATTTGAATAAAACCCCTGTCCTTGTTCCGTCCGCGGAACTGGATGGATCACTCCCATTACAAGGAGATCTTGTACGCAGCTTAGGAATGCCTCTTTCTTTATCTGGTTTGCTGATAACCTTGAAAGGTGAAATCTCCCTTGTGGAGGAGAAGCTTTGAAGTCCAGAAGATATCCCTGAGATATGATCTCCAACGCCCAGGGATCCTGAACATCTCTTGCCCACGCCTGGGCGAAGAGAGAGAGTCTGCCCCCTACTAGATCCGTTGTCGGATAGGGGGCCGCTCCTTCATGCTGTCTTAGAGGCAGCAGCAGGCTTTCTGGCCTGCTTGCCCTTGTTCCAGGACTGGTTAGGTTTCCAGGCCTGCTTGGATTGAGCAAAAGTTCCCTCTTGTTTTGAAGCAGAGGAAGTTGATGCTGCACCTGCCTTGAAATTTCGAAAGGCACAAAAATTAGACTGTTTGGCCTTTGATTTGGCCCTGTCCTGAGGAAGGGTATGACCCTTACCTCCAGTAATGTCAGCAATAATTTCTTTCAAACCAGGCCCGAATAAGGTCTGCCCCTTGAAAGGAATGCTGAGTAATTTAGACTTTAAAGTCACATCAGCTGACCAGGATTTGAGCCATAGCGCCCTACGCGCCTGGATGGCGAATCCGGAATTCTTAGCCGTTAGTTTAGTCAAATGAACAATGGCATCAGAAACAAATGAGTTAGCTAGCTTAAGAGTTCTAAGCTTGTCAACAATTTCAGTCAATGGAGCTGTATGGATGGCCTCTTCCAGGGCCTCAAACCAGAATGCCGCCGCAGCAGTGACAGGCGCAATGCATGCAAGGGGCTGTAAAATAAAACCTTGTTGAATAAACATTTTCTTAAGGTAACCCTCTAATTTTTTTATCCATTGGATCTGAAAAAGCACAACTGTCCTCAACCGAGATAGTGGTACGCTTTGCTAAAGTAGAAACTGCTCCCTCCACCTTAGGGACAGTCTGCCATAAGTCCCGTGTAGTGGCATCTATTGGAAACCTTTTTCTAAATATAGGAGGTGGGGAAAAGGGCACACCGGGCCTATCCCACTCCTTACTAATAATTTCTGTAAGCCTTTTAGGTATTGGAAAAACATCAGTACTCACCGGCACTGCATAGTATTTATCCAGCCTACACAATTTCTCTGGCACTGCAATTGTGTCACAGTCATTCAGAGCAGCTAATACCTCCCCAAGCAATACACGGAGGTTCTCAAGCTTAAATTTAAAATTAGAAATCTCTGAATCAGGTCTCCCCGATTCAGAGACGTCACCCACAGACTGAAGCTCTCCGTCCTCAGGTTCTGCATATTGTGACGCAGTATCAGACATGGCTCTTACAGCATCTACGCGCTCTGTATCTCGTCTAACCCCAGAGCTATCGCGCTTGCCTCTCAATTCAGGCAATCTGGATAATACCTCTGACAGGGTATTATTCATTATTGCAGCCATGTCCTGCAAAGTAATCGCTATGGGCGTCCCTGATGTACTTGGCGCCATATTAGCGTGCGTCCCTTGAGCGGGAGGCGAAGGGTCCGACGCGTGGGGAGAGTTAGGCATAACTTTCCCCTCGACAGACCCCTCTGGTGACAATTCTTTTATAGATAAAGACTGATCTTTACTGTTTAAGGTGAAATCAATACATTTAGTACACATTCTCCTATGGCGCTCCACCATGGCTTTTAAACATAATGAACAAGTATCCTCTGTTTCAGACATGTTTGTACAGACTAGCAATGAGCCTAGCAAGCTTGGAAAACACTTTAAAGCAAGTTAACAAGCAATATAAAAAACGTTACTGTGCCTTTAAGAGAAACAAATTTTGACAAAATTTGAAATAACAGTGAAAAACAGTGTATGTAACAAGTCAGCAGAGCATTGCACCCACTTGCAAATGGATGATTAACCCCTTAATAACAAAAACAGAATAATAAATGACAAAAACGTTTTTTAAACACAGTCACAACAACTGCCACAGTCTACTGTGATTGTTACCCTCCTCAAACACGACTTTGAAGCCTTTTGAGCCCTTCAGAGATGTCCTGTATCATGCAGAGGGAAGCTGAATGTCTCTGTCAGTATTTTTATCTGCACAGAAAAGCACTAAAATAGGCCCTTCCCACTCATATTGCAACAGTGGAAAGCTTCAGGAAACTGTTTCTAGGCAAAAATCAAACCAGCCATGTGGAAAAAAACTAGGCCCCAATAAGTTTTGTCACCAAACATATATAAAAACGATTAACATGCCAGCAAACGTTTTATATTACACTTTTATAAGAGTATGTATCTCTGTTAATAAGCCTGATACCAGTTGCTATCACTGCATTTAAGGCTTAACTTACATTAATCCGGTATCAGCAGCATTTTTCTAGCAAATTCCATCCCTAGAAATATATTAACTGCACATACCTTATTGCAGGAAAACCTGCACGCCATTCCCCCTCTGAAGTTACCTCACTCCTCAGAATATGTGAGAACGGCAGTGGATCTTAGTTACTTCTGCTAAGATCATAGAAATCACAGGCAGATTCTTCTTCTAATGCTGCCTGAGATGAAACAGTACACTCCGGTACCATTCAAAAATAACAAACTTTTGATTGAAGTTAAAAAACTAACTATAATACTCCACTCTCCTCTTACTACGTCCATCTTTGTTGAGAGTTGCAAGAGAATGACTGGGTATGGCAGTGAGGGGAGGAGCTATATAGCAGCTCTGCTGTGGGTGATCCTCTTGCAACTTCCTGTTGGGAAGGAGAATATCACACAAGTAATGGATGATCCGTGGACTGGATACACTTAACAAGAGAAAATGGTATCCTTTACCGATTGCTAATTTGGAACTTTGTGAAATGGTCCCTTAAGTTTATGGCATTATTTCCACTCTTGCCAAACGAACTACCATTCCTATGGAAGACAGCACTTTTTTTTAAAGATCCTTGAGATAGGACGCTCGAATCTCATCTTAGAAGGGCATACTTACATACTGGCTATATTCTTAGACTAGTTATATCTTTTGCTGATGTTGCCGCTGCCTCTACTTTTTGGTTATCCAGCCTCACTCAGCAATTGTCTTCTGACCCAGAATTATCTAACATTTAAATTTTACTTCAACATGCAAATCATTTTATTTGTGATGCAATATTTGATGTCATGAAAATGAACATCACATATACAGTATGTCTGGCTATTCTTACTAGAAGAGCTCTGTGGCTTTAATCTTGGAATGCTGATATGGTGTCTAAAACAAGATTACTGTCTCTCTCTTTTCATGGTAAAAACCTTTTTGATTCACAATTGGATTAAATTATTTCCACTATTTCTGGGGGTAAAGGAGTTTTTCTTCCCCAAGACAAAAAATCTAAGGGAAAATGTAAAGCCACTAAGCGTTTTCGTTACTTTCGTCAGAATAGAGAACAGAAATCTGCTCCTCCACTAAAGCCCCTGGCTCTAACTGGAGACCCTCTACGAATTGGAATAAATCCAAACAATATAAGAAACTGAATCCGGCCCCTAAGCCACCATGAAGGTGTGGCCCCCAATCCAGTTATTCTGGTAGGGGGCAGGCTGAAGCACTTTCAAGAATCTTGGTCAGACTGTCTAAAATCCGTAGATTCAGAATATAAATATCTCAAGGGTATCGAATTAGATTCAAAATAAGAGCTCCTATAGGAAGATTCTTTCTCGCCCATGTCCCAAGTCACCCAGTAAAGACCCAAGCTTTTCTGAAATGTGTTTCAGATCTAGAACTCTTAGGAGTGCTTGTCCTAATTCATCGTCAGGAACAGGGGTTGTATTTTTATTCCAACCTTTTTTATTGTTCCAAGGAAGGAAAATTCTTTCAGACCAATTTTGGATGTTAAAACATTAAATTGATTTCAAGATCGTGATTATAAGGAATATTCTGTCCTTTGTTCAGCAAGGTAACTTTATGTCCACAATAGACTTACAGGATGCTTACCTTCACATACCAATCCACCCAGATCATTATCGGTTCCTGAGATTCTCTTTTCAAGACTAGCATTACCAATTTGTCACTCTTCCATTTGGCCTAGCAACAGCTCTGAGAATATTCTCAAAAGTTCTCGGTGCCCTTCTATCTGTAATGAGAGAGCAGGGTATTGTGGCGTTTCCTTATTTGGACAATATCTTGGTAGAGGCAGAACTTTTTCATTTTCTGAGATGAGATTTTTTTAGTGAAAATGTTCTGCAGTGTTACGGTGTTTGTTGCCCTTACTCAGTGTGCATAAGGACAGGTTCATGTACGGCTTCGCTGATGTCTGCTGTACGTTCCCACAGTGTCAGTCTGCCTGGGAACTTGCTCTACTGTACTGCTGGGGTCTATATGCTTATTTTGGATGGGCTGCTGCTGATGTATAATATTTGCTTCCTAAAGGATGGCACTTAGAAATGAGTCTCAATATACCGGTATTTATTTATTACAACCTCAAAATTTATTCCAATAAATGACAATGACCTGATAAAGGTAAACAACCCTATTTTCAAAATACTGTGCATATCCAATTAACTTATTTGGGAAAGTTTCAGCCTCTGTGATCTCTACACAAATATATATACATATACACACACACACAGTATCTCACAAAAGTGAGTACACCCCTCAAACTTTGTAAATATTTTATTATATCTTTTTATGTGACAACACTAAAGAAATGACACTTTGCTAGAATGTAAAGTAGTGAGTGTACAGCCTGTATAACAGTGTAAATTTGCTGTCCCCCTCAAAATAACTCAACACACAGCCATTAATGTCTAAACCATTGGCAACAAAAGTGAGTACACCCCTAAGCGGAAATGTCCAAATTGGGCCCAATTAGCTATTTTCCCTCCCCAGTATCATGTGACTCATTAGTGTTACAAGGTCTCAGGTGTGAATGGGGAGCAGGTGTGTTAAATCTGGTGTTATCGCTCTCACACTCTCTCATACTGGTCACTAGAAGTTCAACATGGCACCTCATGGCAAAGAACTCTGAGGATCTGAGAAAAAGAATTGTTACTCTACATAAAGATGCCTAGGCTATAAGAAGTTTGCCAAGACCCTGAAACGGAGTTACAGCACGGTGGGCAAGACCATACAGCGGTTTCACAGGACAGGTTCCACTTAGAACAGGCCTCGCCTTTATTATCACATTATCATGTGTCAATTACAACAAGTTATATCTAAAATAAAAGATAGAATTATCCATGGTGTAACGACTAACCTGAGTCCAAGTTAGTTCAGTCATGTAAAGAGTCCGTGGTTATTGAAGGTTATTCTTGAAGCTCTTGGTTTTAAATTTTATTAAAACTTTGATAAAGATTTAACGATAACATTGTGAATGGTTGAATTAACAGTAAATTATTGTATTAACAGTGACATTTATTCCAACTATGAAGTATTGGCATTGAATGTATGAAAAAGCCATTGGCAGGAACTTATTATCGTCAATTACTTAGAGGGTAAATTAGATATCAATCTATGTAGTACAGCCTAATATATAGTTGACTAAGCGATTAATATGTTCTCGCTCTCAAGGGGAGAAAGGGAAAAAAAGGGAAGGTTATAATAGGGGGGGAGATGTAAATATGGTAGTATTTGATTCTTTCGAAAGTCTAAACTACTGCAAAATAGTAAAGGGGTATTTAGTCCGGAATGTGATCAAATTTAGCGGTGCAGGCAGGGATCCTAGATTTTCCAATATGTGTCTAATTTATCTAGCTGTTGGTAGAAGTTTCTTTCCATTTTAGCAAACATATCTGTGTTTTTAACTATATGTTGAATAAAAGGGGGTTCGCACTGAGTCCACGACCTCGCTATAGCAATCTTGGTTGCCGCAAAAATAAAGATAGCCAACTGTTTTTGATGTTTTGGTAAGGTAGGTGCAAATATGTTGAATAGTTCAGATATAGGGCTAGGTCTGAGGTCAATGTTTAAGGTTGTAAGTAATGAAAAAACTTCTTCCCATAATTTACACAGTTTTTGACAGCTCCACCAGATATGTATGTCAGAGCCAGTGTCCCCACATTCTCTCCAGCATTTAGAGGAATGTGTTGGAATCATTTGCTATAATCGGAGGGGTGTATAGTGCCATCTCAGCAGGATTTTCATATAGAACTCTACAGAGTTAGCACAGTGAAGTATGGATTTCGTAAGTGTGATGCACTAGACCAAATTTGTCAGGGATTTTGTAAAGCAGGTCATTTTCCCAAGCCCTTAGCTGCCAAGCTCTATCTAGTGGTGTCTTTTAAGATTAGTTTGTAATGTAGGGAAAGAGGTTTAACTAATTTAGTTCCAGAAGTCCATTTCTGCTCCCACGAGGTTGGAGCTCTCAGTACCTTTTTCGGTAATTCCTAGGTGGTCATGAAAATGTAGAGCATATGATGTTCAAACCTCAACCAGTTTGGTGGGGTAATATCCTGGAGAGGTAGATTACCCGGGGTTATCAGGGATTCCTGAGTGTATAATTGCTCTACCGTTTAAAATTTCCAGGTTCTCCATGTAGATACATGGGACTCTGAAAGACCTCTAAGTAATCCCAGTATTGAGTGGGCCGGAGAGGAATGGGGGGGCCACTTCAGAATAGTGTCAAAGTGTTTTCCATATATCCAAATTTTGCAGTATAATGGCATTATGATCATTAAGTTTTTTTAATTTGGTAATCGGGTATCCACAGGAGATCTCTTAATAGTTTTCCTAGGGGTAAAGATGATTGTTCAATTTTCTTCCAGCCAGTTTCCTCATAAGCCGAGCTCCAATGCATTATATGTATGAGGCGAGCTGCCTCGTAGTACGAGGATACGTCTGGCAGTAGGACTCCTCCAGCTCCATATGGCATTTGTAGTATTTGTTAGCTATTCTTGTTTTTTTGTTTTGCCAAATGTACCTCATAATTAAAGCATCATACCTATCAAGGAGTTCTTTGGGGAGGTTTAAAGGGAGGCAACAAAATGATTTTGGGCAATATTGTCATCTTGACCGACGCTATACGGCCTAGCCAAGAAGCAGAAACATTTTTTATTTTAACTGCCACTGCCGTTCTTTCTGCAGACACACAGTATTTTCTGTGATCAGATTGCAGCATGTTCTGCCTTGGGGCTTGGTACTAGCTCAATCTTTTCATTTAGCAGAATCTCACACGACACAACTATTGTCGTTCCTTCGAAGACATGGTTACAGGATCAATTTACCAAAAAGTTTCTTGATTCCTCAGACAAAGGTCACCTTTTGGGGTTTCCAGATAGATTCAGTGTCCATGACTCTATCTCTAACATAAAGGAGACTATTGAAATTGGTTTCAGCTTGTCTAAGCCTTCAGTCTCTATCATTCCCTTCAGTGGCTAGGTGTATGGAAGTTTTAGGTTTCATGATTGCAGCATCGGACGCAATCTCCTGGGCTCGTTTTCATATGAGACCTTTACAGCTTTGCATGTTGCGTCAATGGTGTAAGGATTACACTCGGATATCACAACTGATATTCCTAAATCCCAACACACAACTTTCTCTGACTTGGTTGTTAAACCACCACTTAATTCTTCAAGGAGCCTCCTTTGCTCGTCCTACCTAGTCTGTGATCACCACAGATGCAAGTCTTACAGGTTGGGGAGCTGTCTGGGGGTCTCAGACAGCACAAGGAGTTTGGAATCCTCGAGATGTGAGGCTACCAATCAATATCTTGGAACTCCGTGCTCTCTTCAGAGCCCTTCAGGCTTGGCCTTTACTGAAGAGAGAACCTTACATTCGTTTTCAGACAGACAACATCTCGATAGTGGCATATGTCAATCATCAGGGGGGAACTCACAGTTCCCTAGCTGTGAGAGGAGTCTCTCAAATACTTTCTTGGGCGGAACCCAATTCCTGTCTAATCACTGTGATTCACATCCCAGATGTGGACAGCTGAGAAGCGGATTATGTCAGCCGTCAGTCTCTGCATCCGAGGGAGTGGTCTTTCCCCCCAGATGTATTCTATCGTATAGTTCTAATGTGGGGCCTTCCGGAAATAGATCTGATGGCCTCTTGTTTGAACAAGAAACTTCCCAGGTACCTCTCCAGGTCCAGGGATCCTCAGGCAGAAATAATGGATGCTTTAGCAGTACCCTGGTCTTACCAACTTGCTTACATTTCCCCCCCCCCCTCTGGTTCTACTTCCCAGAGTGATCTCAAAGATCAAAATGGAACAATCTTTTGTGTTTCTAATAGCACCAACGTGGCATCACAGAATATGGCATGCGGACCTTGTCTGAATGTCCAGTTGGTAGGGATGAGTAATTCCCAGCAGTAATGGATCGTGGATTTTCACCACCTGTATGAAAGAAACATATATACATACACATATTTTGACATGTACATGTACGTATATATCCATTATAGCCCTT
Source organism: Bombina bombina (assembly GCF_027579735.1). Lineage (NCBI taxonomy): Eukaryota > Metazoa > Chordata > Amphibia > Anura > Bombinatoridae > Bombina > Bombina bombina. Next base: position 118,251,159 of record NC_069510.1, read on the forward strand.
TCCATTCAAATACATTGTCATATACCATATACCTTTCATCTCTTATAACTTTTTGTTTTAACATTTATATGAATAATTTTTATTAGACAGTATATATATATATATATATATATATATATATATATATATATATATATATATATATATATATATATAAGCAAAAATATAAATGTGTGGTGGTGCACAAATAGCTCAACTTTCCATTGCTTTAAGACTGTGCTAGCTGTCCCAAAAATTATATAAATACAACTTGAGAAGAGAGGATTGAACATATATCTAAGTCAATCAAAGCGGGACACTGGCTGCACTAAAAGTCTATCAAAAGCCTTTATTATCAAAAAACTCAAACAGTTTTAACAGGCCGTCTACCCTCCACCCTATTCCTAAAACCGTGCAACTATACCCTAATAAATTACATAAACATTAGAACAAGCCGGCCGGCAGACAAGCCAAATTGCAACAGTAACTAATTATTACAGCTGTGATGTTGTGCAACTATGAAAATATGAACTATGTATCAATATCGATATCCAAAAGGTCCATTTAAATTTACATGGGGCCCCAAAAATTGCAATTATACTGCTTGTTATGGATTGATAAAAGTCCAGGCACTTAGTGTTGAAAACACGCTCTGGTAAGTTCAATTCCTCCAGGTATCAATGCAATATGGTAACACCTTTCTGCTGTACTTGTTATGCTGTGCATATAACTGGCTCCATCGGCAACTGAATCATAGGGATAAACAACGCACAATGTACTATGGCAGGACAGACCAGGCCGTCCACCGCAAGACTGTCCAGCCTTATACAGGAATAATATCAGCTGTACCTGCTTTCCAGTTTGATCAACCTGAACAGTTCTTAGTTTACTTTCGGCTTCTTTACTTGCTCACCGCCATGTACGCTTCAGCGTTGTTGTTCGATTTCAAATTTCGCTGGCTCGTTCACAGCTGTTCACCTCCTGTGCATGCTCAATCATGACGCGTTTCTCCCCTCCCACATAGGGCTGAGTGTCGGGGCCTCATCAGATGTATTGGTTGAGGGGTGTGTATCTGCTTTTGTTCTCTCATTAGCTCAAAAAGTCCACCCCTTAAACAGCACTCGCTTACTTGACAGCTGGTTTTAAACAACTATTATTTACTACGGTTTAAAAGTTGCACAGTGTCGGAACTGATCATTACTATATACACTATTTATAGTTACCACATCATGGCTTTCATATGCGTAGAAATCTATTGCAGTTTCACATTAGAGAATTAGCTTTAGAAACATTGTTTGTTGTTTGAACTTAGCACATTTAGATATGTGATCTAGTTAGGGACATGCTTTTTTGCAGACCCGACCACATTAATCTGGACTTTCCTCTAGGAAACCTGAATCTTTAACTCTTTTGATAACCACAGTAGTAGATTTATTACACATCTTATGTCACATAAATATTCAAGTTTACCATCATATCAACATATATCTTATCGATATGCATTTAGAGGTTTTTTGTAAAGTGTTTACTGGATCTACGTTCTGAAAGCACATTTAATTCTCAAATTAATCAAAGGGGCTTGCATCATTGCTTTTGTCACAATAAGACTAAAGGGTGTTTTCACCTCTTATATCGCTTATGGATATTAAAACATCTTATCTATATGACAGTATGTTCCTATATGCTTAAAATAACATACATTTAAAGGGATTTTTTTACGTTACGATTTGGTGGTCACAGAAAACATGCATACTCTATCTTTTCATTTAGGCCCATTGGGCTTAGTGTGTTTAATCTGAAGATCCACCTTGATTCATGTTGCAAAATAATTCTATCAAGATGACCTCCTCGTTTATTTTGTTTTAAGCACTCAATGGCCATAATTTGCAATTTATTATGATCTGAGCTATGAAAAGTCTTAAAATGTCTTGCAACTGGGCTGTCCATGTCCTCATTTTTAATGTCATCTCTATGTTCTCGTATTCTGCTTTTCAGCTCTCTGGTGGTCTTTCCTACATAGAACTTGGGGCATGGACAGTTCAGTAGATATATGACATTTTTGGAAGTACATGAGATTCTTTCCCTCACAAAATATGTGTGCAAGGCATATTATGTGAGGGAAAGAATCTCATGTTTACAAATTGTAATCTGCATGCCCCTTGTAGTCTAGCCCTTAGTATGTGTAGTAGCCCAGAGGTAGGTCCTGACAGTGGGAACACTTAAAGCATTATTAGTGTGAGGATTAGCTGGCGTTTCATGACTATATAAGACAGGACTTATAGCTGTGATCTCATGTTGACACCAGTAACAATATTCTGACTCACAAACCTCTTCAATCTTGGGGTTCAGCAGAATGAAGGTGATGGCGTCCTGCTGAGCACCCGGTTTGTCTTGCAGACAGTGTCTCACGTGTGCACGGTGCATGTACAGCTCTGGCAGGAGGGGCTGCGCAGTGATTGCATTGCAGAATTGGAGCTCAGCTTCTACGTATTGTCTGTGGGTGCATAAAGTAGAGAATTCTAAGTCAAGTCTTATTTTACGCAGATGTCATTTTTATGAATTCTGTCTGCATTATACAAAAAAACATAAACAGTGGATCAGTAACCAGTAATAGGCTGCTAACTGATTTCTATATGAAGCACTGGAGAGACCAGACTAAGGTAGTGATGTCAAACAAATGCTTGTGTGAGGCTAAGATTAGTCTTATTATGTGCTGCAGCGGTACACAAGTCTCCTGTAGACAAAACAAATATTGCTAATAGTTTTGCTAATATCTTGTAGCATTTTGGTAAAATTTAAAAAACAAATCTTCACTACTGAAAGTCTTAGAGGTTTGGTTTTTATTGTGCGTGAGCAGGAGTCTGTACAATAGCAGTGAAAAGGTTAAACGACCAAAAGCACAGGGGTAACTGCTCACTTGTGCTGCTGTGCCTGCATGCCCAGGGAGTCGTGAAGACGGGCAATGCGCGTGCGTAACCCCCAGTCTGTGCCATCCATCTCAAAGGCCTGCTGATAATCTGCCAGGGCAAATGGCATCTCGCCCAGCTGATAGAAGCAGTCTGTTAGAGAAGAGCGCAGTTACAGGCATGTGCATGAGTGCATGGTTATTACATAAAGAAGCAGTCTGTTAGAGAAGAGTGCAGTTACAGGCATGTGCATGAGTGCATGGTTATTACATAAAGAAGCAGTCTGTTAGAGAAGATAGAACAGTTACAGGCATGTGCATGGTTATTACATAAAGAAGCAGTCTGTTAGAGAAGATAGAACATGCGGTAAGTGCACAGTTACAGGCATGTGCATGGTTATTACATAAAGAAGCAGTCTGTTAGAGAAGATGGAACACGCGGTAAGTGCGCAGTTACAGGCATGTGCATGGTTATTACATAAAGAAGCAGTCTGTTAGAGAAGATAGAACATGCGGTAATTGCGCAGTTACAGGCATGTGCATTGTTATTACATAAAGAAGCAGTCTGTTAGAGAAGATGGAACACGCGGTAAGTGCGCAGTTACAGGCATGTGCATGAGTGCTTGGTTATTACATAAAGAAGCAGTCTGTTAGAGAAGAGGGAACACGCGGTAAGTGTGCAGTTACAGGCATGTGCATGAGTGCTTGGTTATTACATAAAGAAGCAGTCATAACATGCGGTAAGTGCGCAGTTACAGGCATGTGCATGAGTGCTTGGTTATTACATAAAGAAGCAGTCTGTTAGAGAAGATGGAACATGCGGTAAGTGCGCAGTTACAGGCATGTGCATGAGTGCTTGGTTATTACATAAAGAAGCAGTCTGTTAGAGAAGAGGGAACACGTGGGAAGTGTGCAGTTACAGGCATGAGCATGAGTGCTTGTTTATTACATAAAGAAGCAGTCATAACACGCGGTAAGTGCGCAGTTACAGGCATGTGCATGGTTATTACATAAAGAAGCAGTCTGTTAGAGAAGAGGGAACACGCGGTAAGTGTGCAGTTACAGGCATGTGCATGAGTGCTTGGTTATTACATTAAGGAGGGTTTGAATATGTCACTCACCCCCGCGGTTGATATAAAGTTCTTTGAGGTTTGTTTCTGCATTAATCGCCTTGTTGAGCAGCAGGACACCATCGTTGTAGAAGCCTTTCAGATAGCAGTGCACAGCAAAGTCATTATACGTCAGCAGCAACTGGTTTTCAGCCTCTATATATGTCTGGTTCTGGGTATCACTCAGCTGCATAGCAAACGCAAAGTCATCCACCGCGGCATTGAAATGCTTCATCCTCTTGTACACAGTGCCCCTACCAGCGAGATATGAAGAGTCACTGAAATCTTCCCAAGCAGGCCAAGTGGTTGCCAGATGCAGTCTAATTATTGTGTGTGCAGACCTTTTGTAATGCAGTGACTAAAGGGACACCGAACCCAAATTTTTTCTATCGTTATTCAAATAGAGCATGCAATTTTAAGCAACTTTCTAATTGACTCCTATTATCAAATTGTCTTCATTCTCTTGGTATCTTTATTTGAAATGCAAGAATGTAAGTTTAGATGCCGGCCCATTTTTGGTGAACAAACTGGGTTGTTCTTGCTGATTGGTGGATAAATTCACCCACCAATAAACAAGTGCTTTCCATGGTTCTGAACCAAAAAAACCCAGAATTTATGTTTACCTGATAAATTACTTTCTCCAACGGCGTGTCCGGTCCACGGCGTCATCCTTACTTGTGGGATATTCTCTTCCCCAACAGGAAATGGCAAAGAGCCCAGCAAAGCTGGTCACATGATCCCTCCTAGGCTCCGCCTTCCCCAGTCATTCGACCGACGTAAAGGAGGAATATTTGCATAGGAGAAACCATATGATACCGTGGTGACTGTAGTTAAAGAAAATAAATTATCAGACCTGATTAAAAAAACCAGGGCGGGCCGTGGACCGGACACACCGTTGGAGAAAGTAATTTATCAGGTAAACATAAATTCTGTTTTCTCCAACATAGGTGTGTCCGGTCCACGGCGTCATCCTTACTTGTGGGAACCAATACCAAAGCTTTAGGACACGGATGAAGGGAGGGAGCAAATCAGGTCACCTAGATGGAAGGCACCACGGCTTGCAAAACCTTTCTCCCAAAAATAGCCTCAGAAGAAGCAAAAGTATCAAACTTGTAAAATTTAGTAAAAGTGTGCAGTGAAGACCAAGTCGCTGCCTTACATATCTGATCAACAGAAGCCTCGTTCTTGAAGGCCCATGTGGAAGCCACAGCCCTAGTGGAATGAGCTGTGATTCTTTCAGGAGGCTGCCGTCCGGCAGTCTCATAAGCCAATCTGATGATGCTTTTAATCCAAAAAGAGAGAGAGGTAGAATTTGCTTTTTGACCTCTCCTTTTACCAGAATAAACAACAAACAAGGAAGATGTTTGTCTAAAATCCTTTGTAGCATCTAAATAGAATTTTAGAGCACGAACAACATCCAAATTGTGCAACAAACGTTCCTTCTTTGAAACTGGATTCGGACACAAAGAAGGCACGACTATCTCCTGGTTAATGTTTTTGTTAGAAACAACTTTCGGAAGAAAACCAGGTTTAGTACGTAAAACCACCTTATCTGCATGGAACACCAGATAAGGAGGAGAACACTGCAGAGCAGATAATTCTGAAACTCTTCTAGCAGAAGAGATTGCAACCAAAAACAAAACTTTCCAAGATAATAACTTAATATCAACGGAATGTAAGGGTTCAAACGGAACCCCCTGAAGAACTGAAAGAACTAAATTGAGACTCCAAGGAGGAGTCAAAGGTTTGTAAACAGGCTTGATTCTAACCAGAGCCTGAACAAAGGCTTGAACATCTGGCACAGCTGCCAGCTTTTTGTGAAGTAACACAGACAAGGCAGAAATCTGTCCCTTCAAGGAACTAGCAGATAATCCTTTCTCCAAACCTTCTTGAAGAAAGGATAGAATCTTAGGAATTTTTACCTTGTCCCAAGGGAATCCTTTAGATTCACACCAACAGATATATTTTTTCCATATTTTGTGGTAAATTTTTCTAGTTACAGGCTTTCTGGCCTGAACAAGAGTATCAATGACAGAATCTGAGAACCCTCGCTTTGATAAGATCAAGCGTTCAATCTCCAAGCAGTCAGTTGGAGTGAGACCAGATTCGGATGTTCGAACGGACCTTGAACAAGAAGGTCTCGTCTCAAAGGTAGCTTCCATGGTGGAGCCGATGACATATTCACCAGGTCTGCATACCAAGTCCTGCGTGGCCACGCAGGAGCTATCAAGATCACCGATGCTCTCTCCTGATTGATCCTGGCTACCAGCCTGGGGATGAGAGGAAACGGCGGGAATACATAAGCTAGTTTGAAGGTCCAAGGTGCTACTAGTGCATCTACTAGAGTCGCCTTGGGATCCCTGGATCTGGACCCGTAGCAAGGAACCTTGAAGTTCTGACGAGAGGCCATCAGATCCATGTCTGGAATGCCCCACAATTGAGTAATTTGGGCAAAGATTTCCGGATGGAGTTCCCACTCCCCCGGATGAAATGTCTGACGACTCAGAAAATCCGCTTCCCAATTTTCCACTCCTGGGATGTGGATTGCAGACAAGTGGCAGGAGTGAGTCTCCGCCCATTGAATGATTTTGGTCACTTCTTCCATCGCCAGGGAACTCCTTGTTCCCCCCTGATGGTTGATGTACGCAACAGTCGTCATGTTGTCTGATTGAAACCGTATGAACTTGGCCTTTGCTAGCTGAGGCCAAGCCTTGAGAGCATTGAGTATCGCTCTCAGTTCCAGAATATTTATCGGTAGAAGAGATTCTTCCCGAGACCAAAGACCCTGAGCTTTCAGGGGTCCCCAGACCGCGCCCCAGCCCACCAGACTGGCGTCGGTCGTGACAATGACCCACTCTGGTCTGCGGAAGCTCATCCCCTGTGACAGGTTGTCCAGGGACAGCCACCAACGGAGTGAATCTCTGGTCCTCTGATTTACTTGTATCGTCGGAGACAAGTCTGTATAGTCCCCATTCCACTGACTGAGCATGCACAGTTGTAATGGTCTTAGATGAATTCGCGCAAAAGGAACTATGTCCATTGCCGCTACCATCAAACCTATTACTTCCATGCACTGCGCTATGGAAGGAAGAGGAACAGAATGAAGTATTTGACAAGAGTTTAGAAGTTTTGATTTTCTGGCCTCTGTCAGAAAAATCCTCATTTCTAAGGAGTCTATTATTGTTCCCAAGAAGGGAACCCTTGTTGACGGAGATAGAGAACTTTTTTCTACGTTCACTTTCCACCCGTGAGATCTGAGAAAGGCCAGGACAATGTCCGTGTGAGCCTTTGCTTGAGGGAGGGACGACGCTTGAATCAGAATGTCGTCCAAGTAAGGTACTACTGCAATGCCCCTTGGTCTTAGCACCGCTAGAAGGGACCCTAGTACCTTTGTGAAAATCCTTGGAGCAGTGGCTAATCCGAACGGAAGTGCCACAAACTGGTAATGCTTGTCCAGGAATGCGAACCTTAGGAACCGATGATGTTCCTTGTGGATAGGAATATGTAGATACGCATCCTTTAAATCCACCGTGGTCATGAATTGACCTTCCTGGATGGAAGGAAGAATTGTTCGAATGGTTTCCATTTTGAACGATGGAACCTTGAGAAACTTGTTTAGGATCTTGAGATCTAAGATTGGTCTGAATGTTCCCTCTTTTTTGGGAACTACGAACAGATTGGAGTAGAACCCCATCCCTTGTTCTCCTAATGGAACAGGATGAATCACTCCCATTTTTAACAGGTCTTCTACACAATGTAAGAATGCCTGTTTTTTTATGTGGTCTGAAGACAATTGAGACCTGTGGAACCTCCCCCTTGGGGGAAGCCCCTTGAATTCCAGAAGATAACCTTGGGAGACTATTTCTAGTGCCCAAGGATCCAGAACATCTCTTGCCCAAGCCTGAGCGAAGAGAGAGAGTCTGCCCCCCACCAGATCCGGTCCCGGATCGGGGGCCAACGTCTCATGCTGTCTTGGTAGCAGTGGCAGGTTTCTTGGCCTGCTTTCCTTTGTTCCAGCCTTGCATTGGTCTCCAGGCTGGCTTGGCTTGAGAAGTATTACCCTCTTGCTTAGAGGACGTAGCACTTGGGGCTGGTCCGTTTCTGCGAAAGGGACGAAAATTAGGTTTATTTTTGGCCTTGAAAGACCTATCCTGAGGAAGGGCGTGGCCCTTGCCCCCAGTGATATCAGAGATAATCTCTTTCAAGTCAGGGCCAAACAGCGTTTTCCCCTTGAAAGGAATGTTAAGCAATTTGTTCTTGGAAGACGCATCCGCTGACCAAGATTTTAACCAAAGCGCTCTGTGCGCCACAATAGCAAAACCAGAATTTTTCGCCGCTAACCTAGCCAATTGCAAAGTGGCGTCTAGGGTGAAAGAATTAGCCAATTTGAGAGCATGAATTCTGTCCATAATCTCCTCATAAGAAGAAGAATTATTATTGAGCGCCTTTTCTAGCTCATCGAACCAGAAACACGCGGCTGTAGTGACAGGAACAATGCATGAAATTGGTTGTAGAAGGTAACCTTGCTGAACAAACATCTTTTTAAGCAAACCTTCTAATTTTTTATCCATAGGATCTTTGAAAGCACAACTATCTTCTATGGGTATAGTGGTGCGTTTGTTTAGAGTAGAAACCACCCCCTCGACCCTGGGGACTGTCTGCCATAAGTCCTTTCTGGGGTCGACCATAGGAAACAATTTTTTAAATATGGGGGGAGGGACGAAAGGTATACCGGGCCTTTCCCATTCTTTATTTACAATGTCCGCCACCCGCTTGGGTATAGGAAAAGCTTCGGGGGGCCCCGGGACCTCTAGGAACTTGTCCATTTTACATAGTTTCTCTGGAATGACCAAATTCTCACAATCATCCAGAGTGGATAACACCTCCTTAAGCAGAGCGCGGAGATGTTCTAATTTAAATTTAAATGTCACAACATCAGGTTCAGCTTGTTGAGAAATTTTCCCTGAATCTGAAATTTCTCCCTCAGACAAAACCTCCCTGGCCCCCTCAGACTGGTGTAGGGGCCCTTCAGAACCAATATCATCAGCGTCCTCATGCTCTTCAGTATTTTCTAAAACAGAGCAGTCGCGCTTTCGCTGATAAGTGGGCATCTTGGCTAAAATGTTTTTGATAGAATTATCCATTACAGCCGTTAATTGTTGCATAGTAAGGAGTATTGGCGCGCTAGATGTACTAGGGGCCTCCTGTGTGGGCAAGACTGGTGTAGACGAAGGAGGGGATGATGCAGTACCATGCTTACTCCCCTCACTTGAGGAATCATCTTGGGCATCATTTTCTCTAAATTTTGTGTCACATAAATCACATCTATTTAAATGAGAAGGAACCTTGGCTTCCCCACATTCAGAACACAGTCTATCTGGTAGTTCAGACATGTTAAACAGGCAAAAACTTGATAACAAAGTACAAAAAACGTTTTAAAATAAACCGTTACTGTCACTTTAAATTTTAAACTGAACACACTTTATTACTGCAATTGCGAAAAAGTATGAAGGAATTGTTCAAAATTCACCAAAATTTCACCACAGTGTCTTAAAGCCTTAAAAGTATTGCACACCAAATTTGGAAGCTTTAACCCTTAAAATAACGGAACCGGAGCCGTTTTTATATTTAACCCCTTTACAGTCCCTGGTATCTGCTTTGCTGAGACCCAACCAAGCCCAAGGGGAATACGATACCAAATGACGCCTTCAGAAAGTCTTTTCTATGTATCAGAGCTCCTCACACATGCATCTGCATGTCATGCTTCTCAAAAACAAGTGCGCAATACAGGCGCGAAAATGAGACTCTGCCTATGATTAGGGAAAGCCCCTAGAGAATAAGGTGTCCAATACAGTGCCTGCCGGTTATTTTACATAATTCCCAAGATTAAAATAATTGCTCAAGGCTATGGAGTATAAAATATGTTTATATATAAATCGATTTAGCCCAGAAAATGTCTACAGTCTTAAAAAGCCCTTGTGAAGCCCTTTTTTTCTTTCTGTAATAAAAATGGCTTACCGGATCCCATAGGGAAAATGACAGCTTCCAGCATTACATCGTCTTGTTAGAATGTGTCATACCTCAAGCAGCAAAAGTCTGCTCACTGTTCCCCCAACTGAAGTTAATTCCTCTCAACAGTCCTGTGTGGAAACAGCCATCGATTTTAGTAACGGTTGCTAAAATCATTTTCCTCTTACAAACAGAAATCTTCATCTCTTTTCTGTTTCAGAGTAAATAGTACATACCAGCACTATTTTAAAATAACAAACTCTTGATTGAATAATAAAAACTACAGTTAAACACTAAAAAACTCTAAGCCATCTCCGTGGAGATGTTGCCTGTACAACGGCAAAGAGAATGACTGGGGAAGGCGGAGCCTAGGAGGGATCATGTGACCAGCTTTGCTGGGCTCTTTGCCATTTCCTGTTGGGGAAGAGAATATCCCACAAGTAAGGATGACGCCGTGGACCGGACACACCTATGTTGGAGAAATAGCTTAGATGCCCTTCTTTTTCAAATAAAGAAAGCAAGAGAACGAAAAAAATTGATAATAGGTGTAAATTAGAAAGTTGCTTAAAATTGCATGCTCTATCAGAATCACGAAAGGAAAAAAAATTGGCTTCAGTGTCCCTTTAACTGCTGGTATATACTGTTTATATATAAACATTTATTGTGTGTGCAGACCTTATGTAATGCTGTACTTAATTACTGATATATACTGTGCATATATAAACATTTATTGTGTGTGCAGACCTTATGTAATGCTGTACTTAATTACTGATATATACTGTGCATATATAAACATTTATTGTGTGTGCAGACCTTATGTAATGCAGCACTTAATTACTGATATACACTGTACATATATAAACATTTATTGTGTGTGCAGACCTTATGTAATGCTGTACTTAATTACTGATATATACTGTGCATATATAAACATTTATTGTGTGTGCAGACCTTATGTAATGCTGCACTTAATTACTGATATATACTGTGCATATAAATATATGTATTGTGTGTGCAGACCTTATGTAATGCAGCAGATAATTACTGATATACACTGTACATATATAAACATTTATTGTGTGTGCAGACCTTATGTAATGCAGCAGATAATTACTGATATATACTGTGCATATATAAACATTTATTGTGTGTGCAGACCTTATGTAATGCAGCACTTAATTACTGATATACACTGTACATATATAAACATTTATTGTGTGTGCAGACCTTATGTAATGCAGCAGATAATTACTGATATATACTGTGCATATATAAACATTTATTGTGTGTGCAGACCTTATGTAATGCAGCACTTAATTACTGATATACACTGTACATATATAAACATTTATTGTGTGTGCAGACCTTATGTAATGTGACACTTAATTACTGATATATACTGTGCTTATACAAACATTTATTGTGTGTGCAGACCTTATGTAATGCAGCACTTAATTACTGATATACACTGTACATATATAAACATTTATTGTGTGTGCAGACCTTATGTAATGCAGCACTTAATTACTGATATACACTGTACATATATAAACATTTATTGTGTGTGCAGACCTTATGTAATGCAGCACTTAATTACTGATATACACTGTACATATATAAACATTTATTGTGTGTGCAGACCTTATGTAATGCAGCACTTAATTACTGATATACACTGTACATATATAAACATTGATTGTGTGTGCAGACCTTATGTAATGCAGCACTTAATTACTGATATACACTGTACATATATAAACATTTATTGTGTGTGCAGACCTTATGTAATGTGACACTTAATTACTGATATATACTGTGCATATATAAACATTTATTGTGTGTGCAGACCTTATGTAATGCAGCAGATAATTACTGATATATACTGTGCATATATAAACATTTATTGTGTGTGCAGACCTTATGTAATGCAGCACTTAATTACTGATATACACTGTACATATATAAACATTTATTGTGTGTGCAGACCTTATGTAATGTGACACTTAATTACTGATATATACTGTGCTTATACAAACATTTATTGTGTGTGCAGACCTTATGTAATGCTGTACTTAATTACTGATATATACTGTGCATATATAAACATTTATTGTGTGTGCAGACCTTATGTAATGCAGCACTTAATTACTGATATACACTGTACATATATAAACATTTATTGTGTGTGCAGACCTTATGTAATGTGACACTTAATTACTGATATATACTGTGCATATATAAACATTTATTGTGTGTGCAGACCTTATGTAATGCAGCACTTAATTACTGATATACACTGTACATATATAAACATTTATTGTGTGTGCAGACCTTATGTAATGTGACACTTAATTACTGATATATACTGTGCATATATAAACATTTATTGTGTGTGCAGACCTTATGTAATGTGACACTTAATTACTGATATATACTGTGCATATATAAACATTTATTGTGTGTGCAGACCTTTAGTAATGCAGCACTTAATTACTGATATATACTGTGCATATATAAACATTTATTGTGTGTGCAGACCTTATGTAATGCGGCACTTAATTACTGATATATACTGTGCATATATAAACATTTATTGTGTGTGCAGACCTTATGTAATGTGACACTTAATTACCGATATATACTGTGCATATATAAACATTTATTGTGTGCGCAGACCTTATGTAATGCGGCACTTAATTACTGATATATACTGTGCATATATAAACATTTATTGTGTGTGCAGACCTTTAGTAATGCAGCACTTAATTACTGATATATACTGTGCATATATAAACATTTATTGTGTGTGCAGACCTTATGTAATGCAGCACTTAATTACTGATATATACTGTGCATATATAAACATTTATTGTGTGTACAGACCTTATGTAATGCTACACTTAATTACTGATATATTCTGTGCATATATAAATATTTATTGTGCGCACAGAACTTATGTAATGCTACACTTAATTACTGATATATACTGTGCATATATAAACATTTATTGTGTGTGCAGACCTTTAGTAATGCAGCACTTAATTACTGATATATACTGTGCATATATAAACATTTATTGTGTGTGCAGACCTTATGTAATGCAGCACTTAATTACTGATATATACTGTGCATATATAAACATTTATTGCGTGTACAGACCTTATGTAATGCAGCACTTAATTACTGATATATACTGTGCATATATAAACATTTATTGTGTGTGCAGATCTTATGTAATGCAGCACTTAACTACTGATATATACTGTGCATATATAAACATGTATTGTGTGTGCAGACCTTATGTAATGTGGCACTTAATTACTGATATATACTGTGCATATATAAACATGTATTGTGTGTGCAGACCTTATGTAATGCTACACTTAATTACTGATATATTCTGTGCATATATAAATATTTATTGTGCGCACAGAACTTATGGAATGCAGCATATCATTACTGATATATATTGTGTATATATAAACATTTATTGTGTGTGCAGACCTTATGTAATGTGGCACTTAATTACTGATATATACTGTGCATATGTAAACACTTAGGGCGCGATCCGATATCGATCGCAGTTTGCGGCGCAAGCGAGGGAACCGGCGTCGCCCGCAGTTTCAGCTCGCAACTCGAGCCATCCCATATAGGTCGCCGTCAGATGCTAACGTGCCGTAAGTCTCACAAACCAGCGATGTCCAGAAATCTGCGTAAGTACAAATTTCTGGCGTCGCCAGTGACTTGCGCCACGTTAGAAACTGCCGGCGCCTATAAAACCTGACTAAAGTCTAAAACACCCGCACTGTCTAACACGCCTCCTAAACATAGCCCGACACGTCTAACACGCCTCCCTAACATAGCCCGCACTGTCTAACCCTCTATCTGCTATCCCCCCTCACTAGCCTAACAATAAAAATGCTATTAACCCCTAAACCGCCGCTCCTTTACCCCGCCGCAACCTAATAAAATTATTAACCCCTAAACCGCCGCTCCTTTACCCCGCCGCAACCTAATAAAATTATTAACCCCTAAACCGCCGCTCCTTTACCCCGCCGCAACCTAATAAAATTATTAACCCCTAATGTAAGCCCCTTACACTGCCGCCATCTCTATTAAAATGATTAACCCCTAATTTAATCTACCTACGCCGCCGCCAGCTATGTTATCTATATTAACCCTAAGTATATTATAGTTAATATAGGTATTACATTATATATATTAACTATATTAACCCTAATTATATTAGGGTTAATATAGTTACTATAGTATTTATATTAACTCTATCTAACCCTAACTAAATTTATATTAAATTAATCTAATTCATTTATAAACTAAAATATTCCTATTTAAATCTAAATACTTACCTATAAAATAAACCCTAAGATAGCTACAATATAATTAATAATTACATTGTAGCTATGTTAGGGTTAATATTTATTTTACAGGTAAATTGTTAATTATTTTAACTAGGTATAATAGATATTAAATAGTTATTAACTATTTAATATCTACCTAGTTAAAATAATTACCCAATTACCTGTAAAATAAATCCTAACCTAAGTTACAAATACACCTACACTATCAATAAATTTAATAAACTACTAACATCTATCTAAAAATACAATTAAATTAACTAAACTAAATTACAAAAAAAAACAAACACTAAATTACAAAAAATAAAAAAAAGATTGCAAGATATTTAAGCTAATTACACCTATTCTAAGCCCCCTAATAAAATAATAAACCCCCAAAATAAAAAAAATTCCCTGCCCTATTCTAAATTCAACAAATTTCAAAGCTCTTTACCTTACCAGCCCTTAAAAGGGCCTTTTGTGGGGCATGCCCCAAAGAATTCAGCTCTTTTGCATAAAAATACAATACCCCCCCCCCCCATTACAACCCACCACCCACATACCCCTATTCTAAACCCACCCAAACCCCCCTTAAAAAAGCCTAACACTACCCCCCTGAAGATCTCCCTACCTTGTCTTCACCACACCGGGCCGAACTCATGATCCTATCTCATGATCCGATCCGGGCAATGTCTTCCTCCAAGCGGCAAAGAAGAATTCTTCCTCCGGCGATGTCTTCCTCCAAGCGGCAAAGAAGAATTCTTCCTCCGGCGACGTCTTCCTCCAAGCGGCAGCAAAGTCTTCATTCTTCCGGCGGCATCTTCAATCTTCTTTCTTCGCTCCGCCGCCGCGGAGCATCCATCCCGGAACAGCCAATAGAATGCAAGCTCAATCTGATTGGCTGATTGGATCAGCCAATCGGATTGAACTTGAATCTGATTGGCTGATTCAATCAGCCAATCAGATTTTTTTAACTTAATTCTGATTGGCTGATAGAATCCTATCAGCCAATCGGAATTCGGCGGACGCCATCTTGGATGACGTCATTTAAAGGTACCTCATTCCAAGTTCAGCAGTCGGCCGGGATGGATGCTCCGCGGCGGCGGAGCGAAGAAAGAAGATTGAAGATGCCGCCGGAAGAATGAAGACTTTGCTGCCGCTTGGAGGAAGACGTCGCCGGAGGAAGAATTCTTCTTTGCCGCTTGGAGGAAGACATCGCCGGAGGAAGAATTCTTCTTTGCCGCTTGGAGGAAGACATCGCCCGGATCGGATCAGGAGTTCGGCCCGGTGTGGTGAAGACAAGGTAGGGAGATCTTCAGGGGGGTAGTGTTAGGCTTTTTTAAGGGGGGTTTGGGTGGGTTTAGAATAGGGGTATGTGGGTGGTGGGTTGTAATGGGGGGGGGGTATTGTATTTGTTGTATGCAAAAGAGCTGAATTCTTTGGGGCATGCCCCACAAAAGGCCCTTTTAAGGGCTGGTAAGGTAAAGAGCTTTGAAATTTGTTGAATTTAGAATAGGGCAGGGAAAATTTTTTATTTTGGGGGTTTATTATTTTATTAGGGGGCTTAGAATAGGTGTAATTAGCTTAAATATCTTGTAATCTTTTTTTTATTTTTTGTAATTTAGTGTTTGTTTTTTTTTGTAATTTAGTTTAGTTAATTTAATTGTATTTTTAGATAGATGTTAGTAGTTTATTAAATTTATTGATAGTGTAGGTGTATTTGTAACTTAGGTTAGGATTTATTTTACAGGTAATTGGGTAATTATTTTAACTAGGTAGATATTAAATAGTTAATAACTATTTAATATCTATTATACCTAGTTAAAATAATTAACAATTTACCTGTAAAATAAATATTAACCCTAACATAGCTACAATGTAATTATTAATTATATTGTAGCTATCTTAGGGTTTATTTTATAGGTAAGTATTTAGATTTAAATAGGAATATTTTAGTTTATAAATGAATTAGATTAATTTAATATAAATTTAGTTAGGGTTAGATAGAGTTAATATAGTTAATATAAATACTATAGTAACTATATTAACCCTAATATAATTAGGGTTAATATAGTTAATATATATAATGTAATACCTATATTAACTATAATATACTTAGGGTTAATATAGATAACATAGCTGGCGGCGGGGTAGGTAGATTAAATTAGGGGTTAATCATTTTATATAGGTGGCGGCGGTGTAAGGGGTCAGATTACGGGATAGATAAGGTAGATGGCGGCGGTTTTAGGGGCTCACAGTAGGGGGTTAGTTTATGTAGATGGCGGCGGGGTCCGGGAGCGGCGTTTTAGGGGTTAATAACTTTATTAGGGATTTCGGGGGGGGGGGATCGCGGTTGACAGGGAGATAGACATTGCGCATGCGTTAGGTGTTAGGTTTATTTTAGCAGATCGCGGTTGACAGGGAGATAGACATTGCGCATGCGTTAGGTGTTAGGTTTATTTTAGCAGCCAGTTTAGGAAGTTACGGGGCTCCAATAGTCAGCGTAAGGCTTCTTACGGCTGCTTTTTGTGGCGAGGTGAAAATGGAGTAAGTTTTCTCCATTTTCGCCACGTAAGTCCTTACGCTGCATATTGGATACCAAACTGCGCGGGTTTGGTATACCTGCCTATGGCCCAAAAAACTGCGGGCGACGGCAGAAATATACGCGCGTAACTTCTAGCTTACGCCGTATATAGGATACCAAATCCGCGCAATTATTGGCGTCGCCGGCTTTTGCGGGCGACGCTTTATATCGGATCGACCCCTTATTGTGTGTGCAGACCTTATGTAATGCTGCACTTAATTACTGATATATACTGAGCATATATAAACATTTATTGTGTGTGCAGACCTTAAGTAATGCGGTGCTTAATTACTGATATATACTGTGCATATATAAACATTTATTGTGTGTGCAGACATTATGTAATGCAGCACTTAATTACTGATATACACTGTGCATATATAAACATTTATTGTGTGTGCAGACCTTTTGTAATGCTTAATTACTGATATATACTGTGCTTATATAAACATTTATTGTGTGTGCAGACCTTATGTAATGCAGCACTTAATTACTGCTATATACTGTGCATATATAAACATTTATTGTGTGTGCAGACCTTATGTAATGCAGCACTTAATTACTGCTATATACTGTGCATATATAAACATTTATTGTGTGTGCAGACCTTATGTAATGCAGCACTTAATTACTGATATATACTGTGCATATATAAACATTTATTGTGTGTGCAGACCTTATGTAATGCAGCACTTAATTACTGATATACACTGTACATATATAAACATTTATTGTGTGTGCAGACCTTATGTAATGCGGCACTTAATTACTGATATATACTGTGCTTATACAAACATTTATTGTGTGTGCAGACCTTATGTAATGCAGCACTTAATTACTGATATATACTGTCCATATATAAACATTTGTGTGTGCAGACCTAATGTAATGCGGCACTTAATTACTGATATATACTGTGCATACATAAACATTTATTGTGCGTGCAGACCTTATGTAATGCAGCACTTAATTACTGATATATACTGTGCATATATAAACATTTATTGTGTGTGCAGACCTTATGTAATGCAGCACATAATTACTGATATATACTGTGCATACATAAACATTTATTGTGTGTGCAGACCTTATGTAATGCAGCACTTAATTACTGATATATACTGTGCATACATAAACATTTATTGTGTGTGCAGACCTTATGTAATGCAGCACATAATTACTGATATATACTGTGCATATATAAACATTTATTGTGTGTGCAGACCTAATGTAATGCGGCACTTAATTACTGATATATACTGTGCATATATAAATATTTATTGTGTGTGCAGACCTTATGTAATGCAGCACTTAATTACTGATATATACTGTGCATATATAAACATTTATTGTGTGTGCAGACCTTATGTAATGCAGCACATAATTACTGATATATACTGTGCATATATAAACATTTATTGTGTGTGCAGACCTTATGTAATGTAGCACTTAATTACTGATATATACTGTGCATATATAAACATTTATAAGAACAGGAGAAGTGGACCAAGCGCTACACCCAGGGCCTTAAGCTTACTAACTATATAGCCTCCTAGTAGGCTAACAATACAAAAGTTAAAATGGGGAGAGAGTAAGCGCTAAAAAGCTTAAAAGGCTAGTAAAAGGTACATTTTAATACATATAAAAATTTACAAATGGCAATCAGACGCATGGATCCATGTCTGACTTAACAAAAAACAGAATTTATGTTTACCTGATAAATTACTTTCTCCAACGGTGTGTCCGGTCCACGGCGTCATCCTTACTTGTGGGATATTCTCTTCCCCAACAGGAAATGGCAAAGAGCCCAGCAAAGCTGGTCACATGATCCCTCCTAGGCTCCGCCTTCCCCAGTCATTCGACCGACGTAAAGGAGGAATATTTGCATAGGAGAAATCATATGATACCGTGGTGACTGTAGTTAGAGAAAATAAATCATCAGACCTGATTAAAAAACCAGGGCGGGCCGTGGACCGGACACACCGTTGGAGAAAGTAATTTATCAGGTAAACATAAATTCTGTTTTCTCCAACATAGGTGTGTCCGGTCCACGGCGTCATCCTTACTTGTGGGAACCAATACCAAAGCTTTAGGACACGGATGATGGGAGGGAGCAAATCAGGTCACCTAGATGGAAGGCACCACGGCTTGCAAAACCTTTCTCCCAAAAATAGCCTCAGAAGAAGCAAAAGTATCAAATTTGTAAATTTTGGTAAAAGTGTGCAGTGAAGACCAAGTCGCTGCCTTACATATCTGATCAACAGAAGCCTCGTTCTTGAAGGCCCATGTGGAAGCCACGGCCCTAGTGGAATGAGCTGTGATTCTTTCAGGAGGCTGCCGTCCGGCAGTCTCATAAGCCAATCTGATGATGCTTTTAAGCCAAAAAGAGAGAGAGGTAGAAGTTGCCTTTTGACCTCTCCTTTTACCAGAATAAACAACAAACAAGGAAGATGTTTGTCTGAAATCCTTTGTAGCCTCTAAATAGAATTTTAGAGCACGAACTACATCCAAATTGTGTAATAAACGTTCCTTCTTTGAAACTGGATTCGGACACAAAGAAGGCACGACTATCTCCTGGTTAATATTTTTGTTAGAAACAACTTTCGGAAGAAAACCAGGTTTAGTACGCAAAACCACCTTATCTGCATGGAACACCAGATAAGGAGGAGAACACTGCAGAGCAGATAACTCTGAAACTCTTCTAGCAGAAGAAATTGCAACCAAAAACAAAACTTTCCAAGATAATAACTTGATATCAACGGAATGTAGGGGTTCAAACGGAACCCCCTGAAGAACTGAAAGAACTAAATTGAGACTCCAAGGAGGAGTCAAAGGTTTGTAAACAGGCTTGATTCTAACCAGAGCCTGAACAAAAGCTTGAATATCTGGCACAGCCGCCAGCTTTTTGTGAAGTAAAACAGATAAAGCAGAAATCTGTCCCTTCAAAGAACTTGCAGATAATCCTTTCTCCAAACCTTCTTGAAGAAAGGATAGAATCTTAGGAATTTTTATCTTGTTCCATGGGAATCCTTTAGATTCACACCAACAGATATATTTTTTCCATATTTTATGGTAGATTTTTCTAGTTACAGGCTTTCTAGCCTGAACAAGAGTATCAATGACAGAATCTGAGAACCCTCGCTTTGATAAAATCAAGCGTTCAATCTCCAAGCAGTCAGTTGGAGTGGGGCCAGATTCGGATGTTCGAACGGACCTTGAACAAGAAGGTCCTGTCTCAAAGGTAGCTTCCACGGTGGAGCCGATGACATATTCACCAGATCTGCATACCAAGTCCTGCGTGGCCACGCAGGAGCTATCAAGATCACTGATACCCTCTCCTGTTTGATCCTGGCTACCAGCCTGGGAATGAGAGGAAACGGTGGGAACACATAAGCTAGGTTGAAGCTCCAAGGTGCTACTAGTGCGTCCACTAGAGTCGCCTTGGGATCCCTGGATCTGGACCCGTAGCAAGGAACCTTGAAGTTCTGACGAGACGCCATCAGATCCATGTCTGGAATGCCCCACAATTGAATTATTTGGGCAAAGATTTCCGGATGGAGTTCCCACTCCCCCGGATGAAATGTCTGACGACTCAGAAAATCCGCTTCCCAATTTTCCACTCCTGGGATGTGGATTGCAGACAAGTGGCAGGAGTGAGTCTCCGCCCATTGAATTATTCTGGTCACTTCTTCCATCGCCAGGGAACTCCTTGTTCCCCCCTGATGGTTGATATACGCAACAGTCGTCATGTTGTCTGATTGAAACCGTATGAATTTGGCCTTTGCTAGCTGAGGCCAAGCCTTGAGAGCATTGAATATCGCTCTCAGTTCCAGAATATTTATCGGGAGAAGAGATTCTTCCCGAGACCAAAGACCCTGAGCTTTCAGGGGTTCCCAGACCGCGCCCCAGCCCACCAGACTGGCGTCGGTCGTGACAATGACCCACTCTGGTCTGCGGAAGCTCATCCCTTGTGACAGGTTGTCCAGGGACAGCCACCAACGGAGTGAATCTCTGGTCCTCTGATCTACTTGTATCGTCGGAGACAAGTCTGTATAATCCCCATTCCACTGACTGAGCATGCACAGTTGTAATGGTCTTAGATGAATTCGCGCAAAAGGAACTATGTCCATTGCCGCGACCATCAAACCTATTACTTCCATGCACTGCGCTATGGAAGGAAGAAGAACAGAATGAAGTACTTGACAAGAGCTTAGAAGTTTTGATTTTCTGGCCTCTGTCAGAAAAATCCTCATTTCTAAGGAGTCTATTATTGTTCCCAAGAAGGGAACTCTTGTTGACGGAGATAGAGAACTTTTTTTCTACGTTCACTTTCCACCCGTGAGATCTGAGAAAGGCTAGGACAATGTCCGTATGAGCCTTTGCTTTTGACAGAGACGACGCTTGAATCAGTATGTCGTCCAAGTAAGGTACTACTGCAATGCCCCTTGGTCTTAGCACCGCTAGAAGGGACCCTAGTACCTTTGTGAAAATCCTTGGAGCAGTGGCTAATCCAAATGGAAGTGCCACAAACTGGTAATGCTTGTCCAGAAAGGCGAACCTTAGGAACCGATGATGTTCCTTGTGGATAGGAATATGTAGATACGCATCCTTTAAATCCACCGTGGTCATGAATTGACCTTCCTGGATGGTAGGAAGAATTGTCCGAATGGTTTCCATTTTGAACGATGGAACCTTGAGAAATTTGTTTAGGATCTTGAGATCTAAGATTGGTCTGAATGTTCCCTCTTTTTTGGGAACTATGAACAGATTGGAGTAGAATCCCATCCCTTGTTCTCCTAATGGAACAGGATGAATCACTCCCATTTTTAACAGGTCTTCTACACAATGTAAGAATGCCTGTCTTTTTATGTGGTCTGAAGACAATTGAGACCTGTGGAACCTTCCCCTTGGGGGTAGCTCCTTGAATTCCAGAAGATAACCTTGGGAGACTATTTCTAGCGCCCAAGGATCCAGAACATCTCTTGCCCAAGCCTGAGCGAAGAGAGAAAGTCTGCCCCCCACCAGATCCGGTCCCGGATCGGGGGCCAACATCTCATGCTGTCTTGGTAGCAGTGGCAGGTTTCTTGGCCTGCTTACCTTTGTTCCAGCCTTGCATTGGCCTCCAGGCTGGCTTGGTTTGAGAAGTATTACCCTCTTGCTTAGAGGATGTAGAACTTGGGGCTGGTCCGTTTCTGCGAAAGGGACGAAAATTTGGTTTATTTTTAGCCTTAAAAGACCTATCCTGAGGAAGGGCGTGGCCCTTACCCCCAGTGATATCTGAAATAATCTCTTTCAAGTCAGGGGCCAAAACAGCGTTTTCCCCCTTGAAAGGGTATGTTAAGCAATTTGTTCTTGGAGGACGCATCCGCTGACCAAGACTTTAGCCAAAGCGCTCTGCGCGCCACAATAGCAAACCCTGAATTTTTCGCCGCTAATCTAGCTAATTGCAAAGTGGCGTCTAAGGTAAAAGAGTTAGCCAACTTAAGTGCTTGAACTCTGCCCATAACCTCCTCATAAGAGGATGCTTGATTGAGCGACTTTTCTAGTTCCTCGAACCAGAAACACGCTGCTGTAGTGACAGGAACAATGCATGAAATTGGTTGTAGAAGGTAACCTTGCTGAACAAACATCTTTTTAAGCAAACCCTCTAATTTTTTGTCCATAGGATCTTTAAAAGCACAACTATCTTCTATAGGGATAGTGGTGCGTTTGTTTAGAGTAGAAACCGCCCCCTCGACCTTGGGGACTGTCTGCCATAAGTCCTTCCTGGGGTCGACCATAGGAAATAATTTCTTAAATATAGGGGGGAGGGACATAAGGTATGCCGGGCCTTTCCCATTCTTTATTTACAATGTCCGCCACCCGCTTGGGTATAGGAAAAGCTTTGGGGGGCACCGGGACCTCTAGGAACCTGTCCATTTTACATAATTTCTCTGGAATGACCAAATTGTCACAATCATCCAGAGTAGATAACACCTCCTTAAGCAGAGCGCGGAGATGTTCCAATTTAAATTTAAATGTAATAACATCAGGTTCAGCTTGTTGAGAAATTTTTCCTGAATCTGAAATTTCTCCCTCAGACAAAACCTCCCTAGCCCCTTCAGACTGGTGTAAGGGCATGTCAGAACCATTATCATCAGCGTCCTCATGCTCTTCAGTATCTAAAACAGAGCTGTCGCGCTTTCGCTGATAAGTGGGCATTTTGGCTAAAATGTTTTTAATAGAATTATCCACTACAGCCGTTAATTGTTGCATAGTAAGGAGGATTGGGGCACTAGATGTACTAGGGGCCTCCTGAGTGGGCAAGACTGGTGTAGACATAGAAGGGGATGATGCAGTACCATGCTTACTCCCCTCACTTAAGGAATCGTTTTGGGCAACATTATTATCAGTGGTATCATTGTCCCTACTTTGTTTGTCACATTTATCACATATATTTAAATGGATAGGAACCTTGGCTTCCGAACATACAGAACATTGTCTATCTGATAGTTCAGACATGTTAATAGGCATAAACTTGGTAACAAAGCACAAAAAACGTTTTAAAATAAAACCGTTACTGTCTCTTTAAATTTTAAACTGAACACACTTTTTTACTGAACATACGCAAAAGTATGAAGGAAATGTTCAAAATTCACCAAAATTTCACCACAGTGTCATAAAGCCTTAAAAGTATTGCACACCAAATTTGAAAGCTTTAATTCTAAAAATAGCCGTTTTTACATTTAACCCCTATACAGTCCCTGGTATCTGCTTTGCTGAGACCCAACCAAGCCCAGAGGGGAATACGATACCAAATGACGCCTTCAATAAGCTTTTTCAGTGGATCTGAGCTCCTCACACATGCATCTGCATGCCTTGCTTCTCAAAAACAACTGCGCATTACTGGCGCGAAAATGAGGCTCTGCCTATGACTAGAAAAGGCCCCCAGTGAAAAAGGTGTCCAATACAGTGCCTGTCCGTTTTTTTAAACAATTTGCCAAGATTAAAATAACTCTCCTAAGTTATAAACCATTAAACATGCTTATATAGTAATCGTTTTGGCCCACAAAAATGTCTACCAGTCTTTAAAGCCCTTGTGAAGCCCTTGTATTCTTATATTGAAAATTAAGAAAATGGCTTACCGGATCCCATAGGGAAAATGACAGCTTCCAGCATTACCAAGTCTTGTTAGAAATGTGTCATATCTCAAGCAGCCAAAGTCTGCTCACTGTTTCCCCCAACTGAAGTTAATTCCTCTCAACAGTCCTGTGTGGAAACAGCCATCGATTTTAGTAACGGTTGCTAAAATCATTTTCCTCTTACAAACAGAAATCTTCATCTCTTTTCTGTTTCAGAGTAAATAGTACATACCAGCACTATTTTAAAATAACAAACTCTTGATAGAAGAATAAAAACTACATTTAAACACCAAAAAACTCTGAGCCATCTCCGTGGAGATGTTGCCTGTGCAACGGCAAAGAGAATGACTGGGGAAGGCGGAGCCTAGGAGGGATCATGTGACCAGCTTTGCTGGGCTCTTTGCCATTTCCTGTTGGGGAAGAGAATATCCCACAAGTAAGGATGACGCCGTGGACCGGACACACCTATGTTGGAGAAAAAAAAAATATATATATATAATAAACAAATCTAAAAATATCTAAAAATATCCAATGGAGTATAGCATGTGACGCTGACTTAGTGAGCCAGTGATGAGGAGTTAGGACATGTACATTCAATAATATAAACAACCTAAGTGAGTGATTGAGTGCACACAATAGCTTTCAACAAAGAAAAATAGCATTCACAAAAAATAGTGTTCACAAAAATTGGCGTACATAAAAAATGTTCAAATGTTCAACCGGTTATATGTAAGTGAATCCAGTAGTGTTTCCTCCAAAGTGACGTGTAGAAATATAACGTGAAGTCAATAATAGTAGAATGTAAACGTTGAGTGGGTCAAATTATTGTGGTTCAGCTGCTAAATTAAAAAATTGTAAATCCGTGAGGTGTATAAAAATAAAAATAACTTGTGAAAAAATCCACGTGGAAAACTTGAATTCAAATGATAAACAAAGGTCAAAAATCAAAGGTCAAAAATCAAAAGACAAAAATATCAAAAGACAAAAATAGAAAATCAGTGATAATATTAAAAAGCACTAAAGATCTAGTGAAAACAAATCCTTAATTCAGATGTTAAAAATCCTTGGTAAGATCCATAACAAACAAATACATCGATAAAATACCTAAAAGGGAACAAAAGAGAAACAAATAGTGCAACACTGTGTATGATATATAATATAGGTAATTAAAACCAAGCTCACCAGTATGCCAACACGTTTCGGCCTAGACTAGGCCTTTCTCAAGACTAGTCTAGGCCGAAACGTGTTGGCATACTGGTGAGCTTGGTTTTAATTACCTATATTATATATCATATACAGTGTTGCACTATTTGTTTCTCTTTTGTTCCCTTTTAGGTATTTTATCGATGTATTTGTTTGTTATGGATCTTACCAAGGATTTTTAACATCTGAATTAAGGATTTGTTTTCACTAGATCTTTAGTGCTTTTTAATATTATCACTGATTTTCTATTTTTGTCTTTTGATATTTTTGTCTTTTGATTTTTGACCTTTGTTTATCATTTGAATTCAAGTTTTCCACGTGGATTTTTTCACAAGTTATTTTTATTTTTATTTTTATACACCTCACGGATTTACAATTTTTTAATTTAGCAGCTGAACCACAATAATTTGGACCCACTCAACGTTTACATTCTACTATTATTGACTTCACGTTATATTTCTACACGTCACTTTGGAGGAAACACTACTGGATTCACTTACATATAACCGGTTGAACATTTGAACATTTTTTATGTACGCCAATTTTTGTGAACACTATTTTTTGTGAATGCTATTTTTCTTTGTTGAAAGCTATTGTGTGCACTCAATCACTCACTTAGGTTGTTTATATTATTGAATGTACATGTCCTAACTCCTCATCACTGGCTCACTAAGTCAGCGTCACATATATAAACATTTATTGTGTGTGCAGACATTATGTAATGCAGCACTTAATTACTAACTGATTTATACTGTGCATATATAAACATTTATTATGTATGCATACCTTTTGTAATGTGGTGCTTGATTGCTAATATATATATATATATATATATATATATATATATATATATATATATATATATATATATATATATAAATAAACAGTATTCTTCACCCCACCACTAAATCCTCCTTATGTTTGCTAAATGGCTACTTAAACACATTCTAATTTTTTTATGTATACAAATAATTTGTTCTGGCACAAGTTAGTGCGTTTTGCTAACACTAAGTGTGAACATGCTCAGACTGTCCTGACAAATAATATCACATCAGTTTTTTTTTGTTGGAAATTGTACCTGAAAATATAATACTTGGCTGCAGCTGGATTGTTCTCAATGGCAAAGCAGATTTTGCTAAGAGCATCTTCGAGCTCCCCCTGAACTGCGTGATTAACGGCTTTGATCTTTGCTTGCTCTGCTGATTTTGCCAGTTTCTCTTGCAAGGCACAGGCGCAGTGTGCTGGGGTCTAGTGCCAAAGCCCTTTGCACATCTTCATAGATTAATGAGGGCTGCAGCATCAAATATAGAAAAACAAGTTATTTTTCGTAATAGTAATGTAGTTTTCACTCGAATTTCGTGCAAAATGACTGTCTGACAAATGTGATGTTTCATCTCTCATTGGCTGATAGGGACACTTCCCAAAACCCTACTAGACACATGGTATGGATATTTCCTGCATATAATGCGTTACCTTGTTAAGGCGCTGGTAGATCCGTGCACGTACGACGTACAGATCAGGATTCTCCTTTTCCTCCTCTAACTTTTGAGTGAGTAAGCGGATGCACTCTGCCGGCCTTCCCAGGGCAGCTAGACAAGATATACTGGCATGGGAGAAAGCGGTTAGAGCACCTGCGGTAGTGCATGAATCTGTTTCGTATAGAGAAGTGACATCTACTGCGCCATGCTAATTAGCCGGATCTACTTGTGTATGTGGCAAATGGGGGGAAAAAAAATCACTGCTAAGTTTTGCACAATATTGTCTTGTGCTGAATCACTACTCACTATGAAAATTGATGTGTAAATATTTTTTTACATGAAGTCATTGTTGTCAGGCTGAATAAGCTTTTTACAAATGTATTTTAATTTTAAAGCCTTATTGTTTAAGAGATAGCAAACAAATTTAATTCAGAATGTGGTGAGAGTCCACAAACCATCACATGTGGGATTAAAGTCCAGTCCACTAGGAGGAGGCATAACACCCAACCTAGCAGAGCTTTTTATCCCTTCCACTTTCCTATGATCCCTCAGTCAACTGTTTAACTAATTTTATTTTGACACGTTTGCCTCTTCTAAGGCTGCTTTTGGTAGGAAAGTTCTGCAGGTCTCAGTCTGTTTAGTGTCTTTACTTTTTATCCCGCCCTATTTCATGGTGGTCTTGTGTGCTTAACAACTTGGGTAGAGAATCTCGTGGACTCTCAGCATCTTATGAAAGAAAACAATATGTATGCTTACCTGATAAATACATTTATTTCATGATGGTGAAAGTCCACAAGACCCCCCCCCCCCCCTTGTACAGTTGGCGGTACCAGGTTGCACTTCACTTACCTGATTTATCTTTCATACTCCAATGTCTCCTTTCTTTTGGCCACATGTATGAATAAAGAATCATGGGAAAGTGGGAGGGATTAAAGCTCTTGTGTGGGGTGTTTTGCCTTCTCTTATAGGATTAGACTTTAATCCCACATGTGATGACTCATGGACTCTCACCATCGTGAAAGAAATGAATTTATCAGGTAAGCATTCATTTTGTTTTTATACTATATGCACAATATATATAAGTGCTAGATTCTGGAAGGTAGGTATAGAAATTGGTCATTTATTGAGTAAGAATGTGCACTTTTTATCGTATCTCCTCTGCTGTGGCCAGTAAGGGACATAAATAAATTGGCTCCTACACTGATCAAACAATCACTGACCTAGATAGAATAAAAAACTGTTTGTGAAACCAATATGTTGTAGGAAAACTAACCACAACATCACAACCACCCCCCTCATCATAGTCCCTCCCCATTACAATCAATGGAGCTGTACTTATCTAATAACCATTGACTCCCCGCCACATAGAACAAGTGGCACTGCGTGACAAAAGAAACCCTGAAAACAATTAAAGAGAAACAAAAAAATAAATAAAAACAAAATTTATGCTTACCTGATAAATTTATTTCTCTTGTGGTGTATCCAGTCCACGGGTTCATCCATTACTTGTGGGATATTCTCCTTCCCAACAGGAAGCTGCAAGAGGATACCCACAGCAGAGCTGTCTATATAGCTCCTCCCCTAACTGCCACCCCCAGTCATTCGACTGAAGACAAGCTAGGAAAAAAGGAGAAATTATAGGGTGCAGTGGTGACTGTAGTTTAAAAATAAAAATTAAAAAAAACACCTGCCTTAAAATGACAGGGCGGGCCGTGGACTGGATACACCACAAGAGAATGAAATTTATCAGGTAAGCATAAATTTTGTTTTCTCTTGTAAAGGTGTATCCAGTCCACGGGTTCATCCATTACTTGTGGGATACCAATACCAAAGCTATAGGACACGGATGAAGGGAGGGACAAGGCAGGCACTTAAACAGAAGGCACCACTGCCTGTAAGACCTTTCTCCCAAAAATAGCCTCCGAAGAAGCAAAAGTATCAAATTTATAGAATTTAGAAAAGGTATGAAGCGAAGACTAAGTCGCCGCCTTACAAATCTGTTCAACAGAAGCCTCATTTTTAAAGGCCCATGTGGAAGCTACTGCTCTAGTAGAATGAGCTGTAATTCTTTCAGGAGGCTGCTGGCCAGCAGTCTCATAAGCTAAGCGTATTATACTTCTTAGCCAAAAAGAAAGAGAAGTTGCCGAAGCCTTTTGGCCTCTCCTCTGTCCAGAGTAGACAACAAACAAGCAGATGTTTGACGAAAATCCTTCGTAGCTTGTAAATAAAACTTTAAAGCACGAACCACATCAAGATTGTGTAATAGACGTTCCTTCTTTGAAGAAGGATTAGGACATAGTGAAGGAACAACAATCTCCTGATTGATATTCTTATTAGATACCACCTTAGGAAGAAACCCAGGTTTGGTATGTAACACTACCTTATCTGCATGGAAAATCAGATAAGGGGAATCACATTGTAAAGCAGATAACTCCGAAACTCTTCGAGCCGAGGAGATAGCTACTAAAAACAGAACTTTCCTAGATAAAAGCTTAATATCTATGTAAAGCAAAGGTTCAAACGGAACCCCTTGAAGAACTTTAAGAACTAAATTTAAACTCCATGGCGGAGCAACAGGTTTAAACACAGGCTTGATTCTAACTAAAGCCTGAACGTCTGGAACTTTAGCCAGACGTTTGTGCAAAAGAATAGACAGAGCAGAAATCTGTCCCTTTAAGGAACTAGCTGACAAACCGTTCTCCAATCCTTCTTGGAGAAAAGATAATATCCTAGGAATCCTGACCTTACTCCATGAGTAACCCTTGGATTCACACCAATGAAGATATTTACACCATATCTTATTATAGATTTTCCTGGTGACAGGCTTTCGAGCCTGAATTAAGGTATCAATGACCGATTCGGAAAAACCACGCTTTGATAGAATCAAGCGTTCAATCTCCAAGCAGTCAGACGTAGAGAAATTAGATTTGGATGTTTGAAGGGACCTTGAAGTAGAAGGTCCTGCCTTAGCGGCAGAGTCCATGGTGGAAAGGATGACATGTCCACCAGATCTGCATACCAAGTCCTGCGTGGCCACGCAGGGGCTATCAAGATCACCGAAGCTCTCTCCTGCTTGATCTTGGCAATCAGACGAGGGAGCAGAGGAAACGGTGGAAACACATAAGCAAGGCTGAAGGACCAGGGCACTGCTAGAGCATCTATCAGCGCTGCCTTGGGAACCCTGGACCCGTAACAAGGAAGCTTGGCGTTCTGACGAGACGCCATGAGATCCAGTTCTGGTTTGCCCCAAAGTTGGATCAACTGGGCAAATACCTCCAGATGGAGCTCCCACTCCCCCGGATGAAAAGTCTGCCGACTTAGAAAATCCGCCTCCCAGTTCTCTACTCCTGGGATATGGATAGCTGAGAGATGGCAAGAGTGAACCTCTGCCCATAGAATTATCTTTGAAACCTCCAACATTGCCAGGGGGCTCCTTGTTCCCCCCTGATAGTTGATATAGGCTACAGTCGTGATGTTATCCGACTGAAATCTGATGAACCTCACCGCAGCTAGCTGAGGCCAAGCCTGAAGAGCATTGAATATCGCTCTTAGTTCCAGAATGTTTATCGGAAGGAGGGCCTCCTCCTGAGTCCACGAACCCTGAGCCTTCAGGGAGTTCCAGACTGCACCCCAGCCCAGAAGGCTGGCATCTGTCGTTACTATAGTCCATTCTGGCCTGCGGAAACTCATTCCCTTGGACAGATGGACCCGAGATAGCCACCAGAGAAGAGAATCCCTGGTCTCTTGATCCAGATTTAGTAGAGGGGACAAATCTGTGTAATCCCCCTACACTAAGTCACCACAACTCTCTTGATACTTCCTTTCTTGTCGAGAGCTGCAAGAGAATGACTGGGGGTGGCAGTTAGGGGAGGAGCTATATAGACAGCTCTGCTGTGGGTGTCCTCTTGCAGCTTCCTGTCGGGAAGGAGAATATCCCACAAGTAATGGATGAACCTGTGGACTGGATACACCTTTACAAGAGAAATGAGACAATATTGTCAGCTTCTTAAGAAATAGCGAGACACAACTGTTAGAAGAGATGCTTTACTAGGGCAATACGTCATATGAACCTCACATACTGGCCCAACCACACCAACCCCTGGAAACACCCAACGCATCTAGTGAGACAACTGTAAGACAAGATGCTTTACAAGAGTAATAGAGTCATATGAACTTCACATACTGGCCCAACCCCTGAAAACACCCGACGTATCCAGCGAGACACAATTGTTAGACAAGATGCTTTACTAGGAGTAATATGAACGTCAAATACTGGCACAACCAAACCAACCCCTGAAAACACACAATGTATCCAGTTAGACAACTGTAAGACGAGATGCTTTACAAGAGTAATAGAGTCATATGAACCTCACATACTGGCCCCAACCCCACCTCTAGACAGCCCCTGTACACATCTTACGTTCTATCCAGAGAGACATGACTGTGAAACGAAATGCTTATAAGGACAATAGAGTTATATGAATTTCACATACTGGCCCCAACCTCACCTCTAGATACCCACAGCAGCCCCTGTACACACCTGATTTGTATTCAGAGAATCATGACCACAAGACTATATGTTTTACAATGGCAATAGAGTCATATGAAACTTCACATACTGGCCCTAAACCCACCTCTAGACAACCACTGAAGTTGTTGTAGATATCTTATGTATCCAGAAAGACTTGAGCCAAAGATGAGATGCTTATATGGACAATAGAGCCGTATGAACTTCATATACTGGCCCCAACCTCACCTTTAGATACCCACAGCAGCCCCTGTACACACCTGATTTGTATTCAGAGAATCATGACCACAAGACTATATATTTTACAATGGCAATAGAGTCATATGAAACTTCACATACTGGCCCTAAACCCACCTCTAGACAACCACTGAAGTCCTTGTAGACACCTGATGTATCCAGCGAGACACAACTGTGAGACGGGATGCTTTACTAGTGTAATAATCATATTAACTTCACATACAGGCCCTAACCTCACCTCTAGACACCCACTGAAGTCATTGTAGATATCTTATGTATCTAGAAAGACTTGAGCCAAAGACGAGATGCTTATATGGACAATAGAGCCGTATGAACTTCATATACTGGCCCCAACCTCACCTCTAGACACCCACAGCAGCCCCTGTACACACCTGATGTTATATCCAGAGAATCATGACCACAATAGGAGATGCTTTACAATGGCAATAGAGAAATAAGAAACTTCACATACGGACCCTAACCACAACTCTAGACACCCACTGCAGCCCCTGTAGCCCCTGACGTATTCAGTGAGATATGACCATGAAACAAAAAGCTTTAAAAGAGCAATAGTTTCATGAACTACACATACTGACCACAAACACTTCTCTAGACACCCACCGCAGCCCCTGGGATATGACCGCGAAACAGAATGCTCTACAAGAGCAAGAGTCATATGAACTACAAATACTGTCCCCAACCTCACCCCTAGACACCCACAGCAGCCTCTGGAGACACCACCAAGACTACGTTAGCATTAACAAAACTTTTACCGTTTTGCAAGAGTATTTTCTAACTGTTGTAAATGTAATTGTTCTTTATCCTCGTTGTTAGAGGTTTAGTTGATATACAAGATAAAATTTATTGGTCACCTCACACAACTAGAAATTTAAATTACAGGAACGCCCCCTAACAGGACGTTTTAGGTGAAGAGATCCTCTCACCTTTACAACAAGGTCCAATACCCACAGCAGCCCCTTGATACACCTGTCATTCTATTTAGTGATAATAGATGCTTACAAGACACCCACACACATACTGGGCCCAACCTCACCTCTAGACTCCCATGGTAGCCCCTGTACACACTTGATGTATCTAGCGAGACACGACCGCTAGACGAGAAGCTTTACAAGGGCAATAGAGTCATATGAACTTCACATTCTAGTCCCAACCTCACCTCTAGATGCCCACAGCAGCCCCTGTACACACCTGTAGTTCTAGCCAGCAAGACATGACCACAAGATGAGATCATTTACAAGGGTAACACAGTTATATCTTCACATACTGACCACACCTCTAGACATCTATCATTTGCAATGAGGCCCAATGGTAAACTCACTAGTGTGTATGAATATAGTCCCATCATTATGTAGCACAGCCATTCTGGGGCAGTGGGAAAAAAACACCACCGTCATTTTCTAAGTTAAATTGCAAGGGAAATGGGCAAAATAAATTATAAAAATACCTTACCAGGATATATTTTTTTTCTACAAAAAATAAAAAAAATGTATGAACAAATTGAACGTCACTTTAATACTGGCATTTGGGGAAAGTGGAAATGGCACACAAATCTGATGGCAACAATGCAATATGATTACATTCAAAAGGGACATATAACTAGCTGGTACACCTACGGTAGTAGGGTTACTACTCACAATGCTATGGGGGGTTTTCACTGTAGCTCTCTTTAGTTACTCTTTGTTTAGTGCATACTGGTGCCAATTAATAAAGCTGCACATTGGCCTCTGCCATCTTGTAGCTAAAGTATTCCTGTACTCTGTGACAGATCAGTGACAAGACACATTGTGCACATCAGTTTAGCTGCACTCTGTGACAGATCAGTGACAAGCTGTATTGTGCATCAGTTTAGCTGCACTTGTAATATACAGGTGTTTGTGTAATATACAGGTGTGTATGTGTGTGTAATATACAGGTGTGTGTGAAATATACAGGTGTGTGTGTGTGCGTAATATACAGGTGTTTGTAATATACAGGTGTGTGTGTGTAATATACAGGTGTGTGTGTGTGTGTGTGTGTGTAATATACAGGTGTTTGTAATATACAGGTAGGTGTGTGTAATATACAGGTGTGTGTGTAATATACAGATGTGTGTGGGTGTGATATACAAGTGTGTGTGTGTGTGTGTGTGATATACAAGTGTGTGTGTGGGTGTGATATACAGGTGTGTGTGTAATATACAGGTGTATGTGTGTGTAATATACAGGTGTGTGTGTAATACACAGGTGTGTGTGTGTGTAATACACAGGTGTGTGTGTGTAATACACAGGTGTGTGTGTGTGTAATATACAGGTGTGTGTGTGTGTGTGTGTGTAATATACAGGTGTGTGTGTGTGTAATATACAGGTGTGTGTGTAATATAAAGGTGTGTGTGTGTAATATACAGGTGTGTGTGTGTGTGTGTGTGTGTAATATACAGGTGTGTGTGTAATATAAAGGTGTGTGTGTGTAATACACAGGTGTGTGTGTGTGTAATATACAGGTGTGTGTGTGTGTGTAATATACAGGTGTGTGTGTGTGTGTGTGTGTAATATACAGGTGTGTGTGTAATATAAAGGTGTGTGTGTGTAATATACAGGAGTGCGTGTGGGTAAATTACAGGTGTGTGTGTGTGTAATATACAGGTGTGTGTGTGTAATATACAGGTGTGTGTGTGTTTAAGGCCAGCAGTGCTCAGAACACCATAAGGCACCTCACCTGCCGATTGCAAAGTGTGAATTTCTCGTCTGGAGCTCTGAGCCACGTGTGAAAGATTCCAGTGCGTCCAGATAGCAGCCCTGCTTGAGCAGACAGTGGCCCTGTAAGTCAATGACAGCAGGTCTTAGATCACTGCATGGGAAATGCCGCTTGTACAAGGTAATCAATCATGTTTAAAAGGACAGGAAACCCCAAAAATGTCATTAATGATTCGGATAAAATATACAGTTTTAAACTACTTTCAAATTTACTTTTATTATCAAATATACTTTATTCTCTTGTTATCCCTTGCTGAAGGAACAGCACTGCACTACTGGCAGCTAGCGGAACACATCTAGTCAGCCAATCACAAGAGACAAATGTGTGCAAGCACCAATCAGCAGCTAGCTCCCACTAGTTTATGATATGTACATATTCTTTTTCAACAAAACAAAGCACATTTGAAAATAGAAGTCATTTTAAAAGTGTCTGAAAATTACATGCGACGCCGGTTTGACACGGTTTTGCTATCACATATACGGCGCTGCATATAAATGTGGCGCGTATATTTCACCCGTCGCCCGCAATTTTTACCCCCATAAGCTAACATAGAACCGCGTTGCAAATCAGTATCACATATTCAGCGCAAGCATTTACACGGCGAAAATTGAGACATGTTACTCCATTTTCACCTCACCACACATAGGCAGGCGCAGCAGGCCTTGCGCGGAGTATATGAGCACCGTAACTCCCTGAAAATATTAACTAACACCTAATGCATGCGCAATAACTAGCTACCTGTCAACCGCCAACCCCCACCGCAATAACTAATAAAACTATTAACCCCTAATCCGCCATTAACCCACATCGCAATAAACCTAATAAATCTATTAACCCCTAATCCGCCATTCACCCACATCGCAATAAACCTAATAAATCTATTAACCCCTAAATCGCCAAACCCCACAACGCAATAAACCTAATTAAGCTATTAACTCCTAAACCGCCAACCCAGCACAACGCAAATAACTAATTAAATTACTAAGCCCCCTAACACCCCCTAAATTAACCCCAATTACCTAAATTAAAAAATACTAAGTTACAATTAAAAACCTAACATTACTTTAAAAATAAAAAATAAACTAAGTTTCAATTAATCGGAAATTACAAAAAATAAAAAGTCTAACATTACATAAAATAATAAACCAAATTATCAAAAATTAAAAAAAATTAAACCTAATCCCTATGAAAATAAAAAAAATCCCCTCCAAAACTAAAAACACCCCTAATCTAATACTTAACTACCAATAGCCCTTAAAAGGGCTTTTTGTAGGGCATTGCCCTAAGTTAAACAGCACTTTTGCATTAAAAAATTCTAAGTCACCCCCAACAGTAAATCCCCCACCCACCAAACCCCCCAAAATAAAAAAAAACTAACACTAAAAAACCTAAGCTACGACTTCCGGTGGGCGGGCGAACTGACTAGCCGCAAGACGAAGGAGCTCCGCTACATCTCTTGCTGAAACACTAAGGCAGTCGGCGATTGAGCCCGAGCAAAAAACCCTTAGCCTTAACAGGTGACCACTGCACCTTGCCTGGCATCTTAAACTGTGGGAGCCCCCAAAAACGGCTTCCCCACCGGCAGGCTACCGACTACCGAAAAGAGCCGCGCTTAGGAGCGGCAGAAGACATAGGACGAAAGTAGTGTCCTCGCAGCCCTCTGGCCTTACCTACCCTGCCGCATCAGAAACTACACAGGCGAACCAGACTGTATCACAGCGATATCACAGCGGTAAGGTGGAAGGGAGCATCGCACACACTGACCCTTGGCGCGCCCGCCATTTTGCCCCCAATCAGTCTACGCAGCTGCAATCTTTCCCCTATCTGAGCACACTGGAATACAGCACATAACTAAGGTGCATCTTGGAAGGGGACATTGATGATACTTTAGCACTAACATAGAGCCTGAGGGTCAGGAGAGGAGGGTCACACAATAGTGCCGCTGGGGACATTTTTTCTAACTTATTCCCAGGGACAGGCCTGACTGAAGCGCGCCACCGTAGTACAAAGTGGCAAGAACACCAATCCTCATAACTATCAGCGCTCCAGCCACTTTCCTGGGGTATACACCAGGCCTAACCTCTAGCTTTCAGTGAGGTCCCCTATATAGACATTAAAGCCTAACGCTCTCAGTCACACGATCCTACACCATACTTCCTCCATCACTGGTATAACTATAACAGCAAAGCACAGGACTGAGCCGCTGTACCCCCCCCCCCAGGCTGCCACTTATTTCTGCAGCTACTGACCCCCCCTGAAAAATCTGAAAAATCTGACACATTGGAAAACTACAGCTTCATTGCTAAGACGCTTTTTGAAGCACACTTATCGAATATTGTTGTGGGGTGAAGCGACCACTAGGCTGCCTGCGCTTTCAGAACAGGGACCCGTCCCCACGTGGTCTAGGCCTCAGACCTCCCTAAGGCTGCAGAGAATCACAGTAATCAGAGTCAGCAAGAAACAAATATTAACCCTACACGCTACAACTGTCAGCGGACCTAACAGATGTCCACCACCCCATCAGGGGGAAGATTACTGCCCTTACACTCCACATATGGAACTTTGGCACTAACTTTTCTAACACAAGAGGAAAAAACTTGCAATCAAGGGGCAAGAGAGAAGGTAAAGAATATCATCCCTTATGAAAGTCGACAAATATTTCAAGGTATCAGCATCACAGGCTATACCCATCATGTCTGGTAGGCAAAAAGCAGCAGACAAGACTAAGAAGCATGTTGCAGAAATCCACCAGGATCCTCCCTCCCCCATCCAAAGGGACTTTAATCCTGACCCCACCTCCTGACCTACTCCAAGACCTCAAGGCCTTTTTTCTGCCTAAGATGGAAACACTGCAGGCAGGAATGGACACCCTCACCACGGAGATCCGGCAATATGCCAATAGATTACAACATGCAGAGCAAAGGATATCTGATGTGGAGGACTCTCAACAAACATCCACTCTGGCCATACAACGCCTAGAACGTCACAACTCCACATTGCAAGACAAGTTAGACGATCTCGAAAATAGATCCCGCCGCAACAAACCTGAGGATTGTGGGGGTCCCCGAGTCAATTAAAAATAAAGACTTACTTGAATTCACAGCCTATACCCTTGCCTAAATTATTGAAAATGGACCAGGAGACTATGCCGCTTGATATCGAAAGGGCACACAGAATAGGCCCAGAATCCCTCCCATCCAAGCCTAACCAGAGACCACGACAGGTCATCTTCAAACTGCTCAGATACCAAGAGAAAATGACACTCCTAAAGGCATATCGATCTACACCTGACCTTCTCTACGAAGGCCACCAAACTCCTCATCTTTCAAGACTTCTCTGCTGAGGGTGGCTAGAAAGCGGAAAGAGTTCGCACCCCTCTGTTCCAAGCTACACTCCATGGGACGGCAAGCCTCACTGTTATACCCGGCCAAGCTGAGGCTGATGACACCTGGAGGCCCCAAGTTCTTCTTGAACCCACAACAACTACAAGAATTCCTGGATGCTGAAACCCGTAATGGCGAGGGTTGAAAGAACATTCTGCATACATCCACTCTCTGGCCTCACTTAGTTTGAGGAATGGATGACCTATACCAAAGACTCCTATTACCACCTAACCCAAGGACTAAGTATTTGCCCTTGTCTGTATTTGTCTATGTTAATCTTTTTGCATTTCTTTTGTCTCGCATAATAACTCTGACAATGTGTATACCTAAACATGCTGAGGGTTTACTGCTCAGCCTCTTACCTCTTTTCTTACCTCGTATGTTTTCCCCCTCCTCCCCAACCCTGATCCCGGCCTCTGTGTATTCTCCTCACCCCCTTCCACTCTCTATGATGATCAGTCCCCTACCTCTTTTCCTTCCTTTTGTCTCTTTCCCTCCCCCCCCGTACCCTGACCTTGGCCCTTATATGTCTCTCTCACTCCCTTTCATTCTCTTTATGTCTTGGAAACCAGGATGTCAATCTTTTACTTACCTGCATGTCTTTTTCCTCAGGCTGTGGGAGGAGCACCCGGATTCCGTTCTGCTGGATACCTGCAGATGCTTCAGACCGTAAGTCGCTAAAGCTCCAGACACACCCCTCTGTACACAACCCTCTTATTTCCCAATTCCCTAACAGTTCTACTACACAACCCACTACTAAATATAGACTCAAGCAGGATCACAATGCACCTATAACTTACACGTCTGTTATACGTCACCAATCAAATACATCTTCCCCTCCCCAACAATATGGCGCGTCCCCTTAAAATTGTATCTTGGAATGTGGGGGGGATTACCTCCCCAGCCAAGCGTAGCATCATTCTGCACCACCTAGGGCGACTTCAAACTGACATTGCTCTCCTACAGGAGACACGACTCACAGGGGCGGAACATGAGAAACTAAAAAGCAGGTGGGTTGATCGAGTCTATTACACCCCTACAGAAGGACGTAAGAGAGGAGTTGCTATACTCGTTAGAAAAGGAATATCAGTACAAATCACCCCTACCACCATAGACCCTAGAGGCAGGTACATCATAGCAAGTCTGCAGATAGATACTCGCACATACACCATATGTAACATCTATGGCCCAAACCAACTCAGACCATCGTTCTGGCGCTCCATTCAGACCCACTTGGCTGCTCTCGCCGACTCTCCCATCCTAATGGGTGGAGACTTCAACCTGGCTCAGGAACTGCCACTAGACCGCAGAACTGACACACACACTAAGAGACAGGAAAAGACTATAGCTAAGACACGGAAAAAAGAAACAGATACCATAGCAACCTTTAAAAACTCACTAGACCTCATAGACGTGTGGCGTTCTCGCAATCCAACCAGGAGAGACTTCACGTGTGCCTCTAAAACACACAGCACTCTCTCGCGCATTGATTACTTCCTGTGTTCGGGCCAGCTACATACACAAATCCCACAGACAGACATTTCAGACATTATAATCTCAGACCATGCGCCCATATGGCTACTACTTGGCCCTAAACCAACACTTCTACTCAAAAGTCCTGGAGATTCCCTACTTACCTATACCACAACATTGAGTTCAGTAGACACCTAAAAACTCAATGGAAGGAGTACTATACTTTTAACGCCCAACACCTCCTTACCCCAGGGATTTTTTGGGGAGCATCAAAGGCAGTCATGAGGGGACAGATCACCAGCTTTACTGCCCACTACAATGCAAAACGGAAAAAGGTAGAAACTGTCACTACGGCAGAAGTCACAGCTGCTTATAATCAATACCTAGCTCATCCCTCCCCCCAAAGCAGAAACATATTTTTCGAGAAAAAGAGACTTAGGGAGGATGCCCTGGCTCAGCAGGATCACTTGTTTCAGACACATAGAAAGGGCCGGTTCTATAGGTTTGGAGATAAAACTGGAAAGCTACTGGCTAACGTAGTGAAAATGGCCAACCCCAAATCCATAATCCCCTCAATCCAAGCGCAGGGGGTGACACACTCAGACACTAAATCCATAATGTTAGAATTCTTAAACTTCTACTCTGCACTTTACACCGCACAGCCATGCACACAGAATGACAAGGAGGAATTCTGGAAACAGATTACTCCTCCCTCTCTTAGCTCAGACAACCTAGACCTCCTCAACGCCCCGATCCATGCGTCCGAGGTATTGAAAGCCATAAAATCAGCTAAGTTGGGCAAGACCCCGGGGCCTGACAAAATACCCATTGAATACTATAAGTTATTACAAGCAGAACTTAGCCCACTCCTGGCCCAAACATTTACAGCCTATCTGAAGGGCACAGCTACCCCCTCAATTGACTTTGCAGACGCACTTATGTGTTTAATCCCCAAACCAGGACGAGATCCGACATCCCCTGCCTCCTACAGACCAATAGCGCTCTTGAACAGCGAATACAAACTTTTTACTGCCATACTTGCAAATAGGTTAGCTGCTGTAATAGGGACAGTCATTCATAAAGATCAGACAGGATTCAT
The DNA here is from genome assembly GCF_027579735.1 of Bombina bombina. Taxonomy (NCBI): domain Eukaryota; kingdom Metazoa; phylum Chordata; class Amphibia; order Anura; family Bombinatoridae; genus Bombina; species Bombina bombina. The sequence goes on from NC_069510.1 coordinate 118,291,376, forward strand.
GAAACACCGCACCTCAGTCACCAACATACGTAAGACCCTGTCGGTGATAGAGTACTACTGGCAAAGAAAAGACTGTAACAATACTGAATCTGTCGCACTCCCAGAGGCCTGCCTTCTCTCTGTCGACGCGGAAAAGGCGTTCGACAGAGTAGAGTGGGATCACCTCTTGACTACCCTGGGAAAATTCGGTATAGTTGGGGACTTTCGAAGACTCATACAAACGTTATACCATAGCCCCCGCTCTTCAGTGATAGTAAACTGAGAGGTATCCCAGCCTTTTCTTCTCGGAAGAGGTACTAGGCAGGGATGCCCTCTATCGCCCCTGCTATTCAACCTGGCTATAGAACCCCTAGCTATATATATTAGAAATAAGCTTCCAGCATTACAAGTGGGGCCTCATTCAATGCACCTCTCACTGTATGCCGATGACCTACTTTTATATGTAACCAAGCCCTATGATAACATACCCAAGCTCATCTCCATATTTCAACAATTTGGCACCATTTCAGGCTACAAAGTAAACCTGGACAAATCGGAAATGACATACCTAACTAACAGACTCCCCCCCACACCCATACAAACTACACTCAAAATCACGGATGGCTCCTTCAAGTACCTGGGTATCCTCCTACATGTTAACCCGCATTCAATATACAAACTAAACATCCCCCCAGTGATCAAGCAAGTTTGCTCGCTATTGGCGAGCTGGTCTAAATTACCCATACCCTTGTCAGGGCGAGTGAGTTTAATTAAAATGTTGGCAATGCCCAAATTATTATACCCATTGCAGATGCTTCCCCTCCTATTGACACAGAAGGACCTGAAGAGCATATCTAGTGCTTTCAGTAACTTTGCGTGGAATTCAAAGAAACATAGAATCAGCAGAACAAAGCTAGCACTACCTACTGACAAGGGTGGTCTAAAGCTCCCAAACGTTGAATGGTACAACTGGGCGACGCTGACAAAATTAGTCTTTGATTGGCTAGCACGAACCTCAGTATTTAATGATGAAACCCTCGAAAAATCCCTTGTCTACCCCTCTCCACTTAGCCTTCCTCCCACATGCTCCTATTCACACTCTTCCTGCCCAAATCAAAAATAGCATTCTCTTCAGGGAATCCGTTACGTGCCTGGGCAAAATTATGCAAGTGGTGGAAGCTCTCCACTGCAACCACTAAGCATCTTCCACTGAGGGGCAACCCTAACTTCCTCCCAGGCATGACTACGCGAATATTCGCCCAGTGGGAGGAGAAGGGACTAGGTGCAATCTCACAGCTGATAAACCCACTCACTAATACACTATTTCCTTTGGCACATCTACGAGATAAATTTGACCTCCCCAGACACAGTACATTTGCATACTTCCAAGCCGCTCACTACACACGTAAGCTCCTCACTGAAGGTCTAGATGTCACAGCGAGATCCCCAATAGATTCCATTTGCTCTCTGACTAAACAGGGGTCACACTCTATTTCCTACATTTACAGCCTAATTATTGAAAGCAAATCTACTGAGATCATGCAACAGCTGAGCTCCAAATGGTCCTGCTGCACAGGCCTCGACATTAGTGAAGACATTGTATCAAACAGCTTTAAGCTGCTTACTACTAGCACATTAGCAATGCGATATAGGGAGATGCACCTTAAATTCATTCACTTCAGCTACATTACTCCCCACCTTAGAGCCAAATGGGTTCCGGGCGCGGTAGACTCATGTCCTAAATGCTCTCTACCTGATCCGGATATCGTGCATCTGTTCTGGGGCTGCCCTAAAATAACTCAATACTGGAATAAGATACAATTCTGGTTGAACAGGATACATAGCGAGACATCAGTCTTAACAATGCATGACGTCTTCTTTCTCAGGGGACACACACGGAGCGTCCCACAGGACCGCTTCATAAACACCGCCATCCTAATAGCTAGGAAACTAATCCTACGACAATGGGTTTCTAGTAAACCGCCACATATCACACATTTTACTAGCCACTTGCATACACAGCTCTTAATTGAGCAGGCGGACGTTAAGGGAGACCTAGAGAGGAGAATTAAGACCTTTTACAGGAAATGGGAACCCTACCTAATGACCTTACCCGACAGCATCTATACACAGATAATAACACCTTTTGCCAACAGTACATTCATGATGACAGAGAGACTGAGAAGTCAGGACATATAGGAAGGCTAAATACTTCTCAAAAACACTAACCCCCCCTCTCCCTCCCCCCCCTCCCCCTCTCCTCTTCCTTCTTTCCTCTCCCCTGCTTCTTCTTTCCTTCTCTTACTTCCTTCACTTTTCTGACTATCTTTACCTCTCCCATGAGACCTTGAAGCTAATCTGTATAGGAAACCGCGACATAACGGGCGGGACGGTCCGGGTGCCTCCTCCCCAGCAAAAAAAAAACAAAAAAACCCAGCGGTCTTGGGGTTTTCGCCTCCTCTCACGGAACATAAAGCTGAATCCTACTGCCCTAATGGAGGGCTTTGTTGTTGTTGAGGTTTTGACTATTTACATTATCTGGAAGTGTTTTGTCCCCTTTCCTCCCCGGAGACCACTTATACTAACACTAACCTTCCCGGGAACTTACTTCACTTGTACCGGCTATGGGATGTAAATATAAATCTCCTCATATATCTTAAGCTGTTATTATGTTAATCGGATTGCCGCCTCGCCGGGGGTACTGCTTCTCTATATGATGCCACCCGATCCAGGTTTTGTTATTTACATGGGAAACTTTACTGTTGTTATTGATGTTTTGTTGGTTTCCCCATCCCCCGCCCGTCCTCTCACCCTTCCCTTCCCCCTTTCCCCTTCCAATGGGCTTAACCCCTCTCCCCATCCCTTGCCTTTCCTTTCCCCTCTCCCTGTTGACCCTCCCCCTTTCCCACCTCCCCCCCCCATCCTGCCCCCCCTTTTTTGGCACAAAATTTAAAATGCCAGGTTGGGTGATAAATGCTTCAAGACTGTTTCAGACCAATACATAGACCATGAAGTAAAGTGCCTGCTATGATACCATTTTTGTGAATAATTGAGTTTCGCCTCTTCATGTATTTCACTATCACTTGTTGTATTGCACCCCCTGGGGTTTTTTCACTAAATAAAGAAATTAAAAAAAAAAAAACCTAAGCTACCCTTTGCCCTTAAAGGGGCATTTGTATGGGCATTGCCCTTAAAAGCGCATTCACCTTTTTTACTGCCCTTAAAAGGGCATTCAGCTCCTTTTTGTGCCCAAGTGAATTTGAAGAATGAAATCAGCCAATAGGAATGCAAGGTACCCCATATTTAAGCGCGTACTTTGAATTCAATCCTCAGTGTGCGGGGGTGATTGTACGAAGAGGACCTCCACGCTCAATGGCTCCGCGGTCGCCGGTCTTCTGTTCTCTGCATCGGCTTGGTCCTGGATGCAGATCGAAGACGTCTCTTGCAATGGAAGAGGATATCGCCACTTGGAAGAAGACTTTCTCCGCCAGACTTCAGGAACGGTGAGTACATATTTGGGGGTTAGAGTTAGGATTTTAATTTTTGGGGGTTTGTTTTTTTTAGAATAGGGATTTTGGGCACTGTAAAAGAGCTGAATGCCCTTTTAAGGGCAATGCCCATACAAATGGGTAGCTTAGGTTTTTTATTGTTAGTTTTTTTTATTTTGGGGGGTTTGGTGGGTGGGGGGGTCTTACTGTTAGGAGGGGACTTAGAATTTTTTTTAATGCAAAAGAGCTGTTTAACTTAGGGCAATGCCCTACAAAAAGCCTTTTTAAGGGCTATTGGTAGTTTAGTATTAGATTAGGGGGTGTTTATTTTGGGGGGCTTTTTATTTTCATAGGGATTAGGTTTAATTTTTTCTATTTTTGATAATTTGGTTTATTAATTTCTGTAATGTTAGACTTTTTTATTTTTTCTAATTTTAGATTATTTGAATTTAAATTTTTTTGAGTATTTTATTTTATGTAATTTGGGGTTAATTTAGGGGGGTATTAGGTTAGGGGGCTTAGTAATTAAATTAGGTTTATTGCGATGTTGGGGTTTGGTGGTTTAGGGGTTAATATATTAATTAGGTTTATTGCGATGTGGGAGTTTGGCAGTTTAGGGGTTAATACTTTTATTAGGTAGATTGCGATGTGGGTGAATGGCGGATTAGGGATTAATAGTTTAATTAGGCATATTGCGTTATGGGGGTTGTCGGTTTAGGGGTTAATACAGTTATTATTAGTTCCGATATGGGGGTGATGGCGGATATAGGGGTTTTGATGTGCCGGCTTTATTTTTGGGAGGCGGGTTAGACTTTTACGGGAGATTTAATATTTATTTTTATTTTCTTAGGCGCCAGCAGTTTCTAAAGTGCCGTAAGTCACTGGCGACTCCAGAAAATTTGTATTTACACACATTTCTGGACATCGCTAGTTTATCCGACTTACGGCACTTTATGAACTGCCGGCGGGGTTTATGTGATTCCCCGATGTGCGTGGTGAAATTACGGGCGGCGCAGGTTTCAGCAGTTACGCTGAAGCCTGCGCCGCATATGTAATCTCGCCCAAGATCTGCAGCGGCACTTCAGTGCTTAGCAGAGGATGAGCCTCAGTTAAATAACTAGTATTTTTTCAATTCTGCCTAAACTTCCATAAATAATGCCAAAACATCCAATTCAAGGCTGGGGGTTCTAATTGTTTGCAATTAGCTATGCAGCTATACCTAACCAGTATTTATGCCAATCTCTAATTATGTCTCCTGCTGTTAATATAATTTGTTTCTTTTTTCTCTGCCCCTCAATCGTTTGTTTATGTCTCCACAAAAATACAAGTAAAACAATTCTATAAAGCAGACGTGTCATTAAATCTATATCAGCCAGACTCTTTTACAACAGATTGTCAAATAAACAGCTACGTTTTGTAAGTGCTTGTGTGTCTGTGTGTGTGAGTGTGTGTATGCCTTTGTTGTGTATGAGTGTGTGTGTATGAGAGTGAGTGTGTGTATGCCTTTGTGTGTGTGTATGATTGTGTGTGAATGCCTTTGTGTGTGTATGAGAGTGTGTGTTTGTGTGTATGTGAGTGTGTGTCTGTGAATGCCTTTGTGTGTATGAGAGTGAGAGTTTGTGTATGTCTTTGTGTGTGTATGAGAGTGAGTGTGTGTATGAGAGTTGTGTGTATACAAGGTGTGTGTGTATGACTTTGTGTGTGTGTGTGTGTATGAGAGCGTGTGTATGAGAGTGAGTGTGTGTGTGTGCTTTTGTGTGTCTTTGTAAGAGTGTGTGAGTGTGTATGAGATTGTGTTTATATGAGTGTCTGTGTGTCTGTGTGAGTATGTGACTGTGTTTCTATGTGAGACTGTGTTACTGGTGTGGGTCTGTGAGAGTGTGTGAATGTGTTTGTGTGTCTCTGTATGCTGTGTGAGTGTGTGTGAGAGTGTTTTCTTTGTTTTTATGTGTCTGTGAGAGTGTGTGTAACTGTGCATGTGTGTGAGACTGTCTCTGTGACAGTGTCTGTGAGTGTCTGTGTGACCATGTTTGTGGGTATGTGTGTGAGTTTATATGAGTGAAAGTGTGTATGTGTTTGTCTGTGCAAGTCTGTGTATGGCCTATATTACCTTTACAACATTTTCAAGTTGGACTAAATTTAAGAATAAAGAGCACACACATTTAAGACACTTGGCCATAAATTGCACAGGTCAAAGGTTTTGTGCACAGTGCTAAAAATAAATGAGTAGTAATAGAAAAAAAAAATTGGTTTCTAAATAAAATGCAGTGTGAATTGTAAACTCCAACAAAGGAGAAACAGATTGGAATAATTTATATGACTGGTCGTACAATTATCTACAGTACAAAGTGTGCGCTGACGTGGGACTGATACTGTTTGTAATCTGTGATACGTGGCATAGAATATTAACCCCTTGACCTCACGAGGTTAATGTCAGATTACGATTATTAAAGTTATTTATGAAGCTTTATTACGCTAGCCTATTAATAACAACACTATACAGACACACAAAAACAGTACACATGTTTTGGTGACAGTGTGAGGATTTGTGTGTGAGAGAGAGTGTATGAGAGTGTGAGTGTATATGAGTGTGTGTGAGAAAGAGAGTATGTCATTGTGTGTGTGTGTGAGAGAGAGAGAGAGAGAGAGAGAGAGAGTGTGTGTGTATGTCAGTGTGTGTGTGTGTGTGTGTGAGTTTATGTGAGTGAAAGAGTGTGTGTGTGAGAGAGAATCCATGTATGTGTGTGTCTGTCTATGTGCAAGTCTGTGTATGTGTGATATTACCTTTACAACATTTTCAAGCTTGACCACACTTAAAGGAACATGAAACCCAGTCTTTTTCTTTTATGATTTAGAAAGAGCGTGAAATTTTAAACAACTTTCCAATATACTTTTATTATCTAATTTGCGTCGTTCAATTGATATCCTTTGTTGGAAAGCATACCTAAATAGTCTCAGGAGCTGCCGATTGGTGGCTGCACATAGATGCTTCATGTGATTAGCTCACCCATGTGCATTGCTATTTCTTCTACAAAGGACATCTGATAAATGAAGCATTAGTAGAAAGTGATACAGCTTGCATTAGTTTCAGTTTAAACTTCTTTTAATTCACATTTTAGGGGGGGGGGGGGGGGATTAAATGTTGCTCTGTGAAATGGATGACAGACAGGTTTGACTATAAAGTCCTGTTAATGGCTGTCTGGTAGCCAAACAAAACTTTTTTTAAATGTTTTTTTTTAATATTTGGGGCAGAACATAGTTTTGGAAACCCTGATACTTCCCTGCCCTACTAAATGTCACTAACGTCATTTCAATACTAAACCCATTGTCATATGGTGTCAGAAAAACGATCAGAATAGTTATGGTATAAACATCTGTAATGTGGAACACTGCACCTGCAGGTATAGGACAAAGGCAAGCAGTGCAACCTCTTCCTCCCGGGGAGCAGCAATAGACAGAGCCTTCTGTAGATTCAGCACCGCAGACTGGAAGTCACACAACTGGAGATAGGCCTCTGCTCTCCTTACGTATAGATCCACCTGCAGACAAAGTCCTCATTACAGCTTCACAGTAGGTTATCCCTGGTAAGCAAATTTCTAATTTGTTTGGGAATTTCATTATTACACAAATTATTGTTTGTAGCTATGGCTTCGATTACAGTTTTTGTGAAAATTTTGTTCTATATTGTAAAGACGGGAGCAACCATTTTTTATTTAATATTTTTTATCAAAATGATCACAATCTTACCAAGTCAAACATAGCCAAGCTTTTTAACGCCTACTGATGTCCATTTGCCCATAACGGCACCATCAATAAATAATAATGGCTGTTTATCACCAAAAACACACACAAAAAAAAACTGTGCAACAAAAATCCAAAACGGAAAATGTATACTTTTCCTTATGGACTCTACAGCCAATCAAAAACAACAACCTGAGCAACTTGCAACATTGTTGCACACAATAAAACAGGTATTGATAGCTGTGACTGAAAATATCTTGTAAGTATGTTTGTTTGTTTTTACAATTAATCAATGGTAATGATGTGTTCAGTATTGTTTGTTGTTTGGTGAAATTCGATCGTCATGAAAAAGGACCATCGTTGCTGCTGACTTGGGCCATCACAGTCTATGGGGGTTTTGTGGACAAATCATTTGATAAGCTTTTCTGTAGGATTGTGATATTAATTTTCAGGATAAAGCTCATTTTAGTCACAGATGTCTTGGCGGAACCTCTGTAAATATGTGAGAGTACTAGGTACCAACAGATTTTGTTTCAGGATTCCATGCAGTGTTAATTTCGTCGACTAAAACTAGACTAAAATGACTATAAATCTAAAGAAATTCTGATGACTAAAATACGACTAAAACTAAAATGACATTTTAGTCAAAAGACTATGACTAAAACTAAATCAAAATTTGCTGACAAAAACATTTTAAGCAAGTTGTTCTAATCAATCCATATGCAATTACTGCTCTTTTGTAAAATTTACGAAACTTAATTTGATTAAATTTTAAGATAAATAAAGACGTTATATACCACAACAGTTAAATCTGTATTGCATGTTCAAACCTTAATACCATAAATAAAAACAGGTTAATAAACCTTTACTCCAGGAGTATATAATGAGTTTGGAAGTTCTAGAGCAGTGCTAATATTGTTGCCAAAACTTTTTCGAATCTGTGAACAATCAATTGATTCTTCCTATAGAAATAAGCATAACCCACAAGTATGGGTTTAAGTTATGCTGTGCCTGTGCTAGCTGCAGAAACTTTTTGTTGTGTTGAGTTACTTGATTCTTGTTTTAATTATTAACAGAGAACTGTTAAAGTTTTTATATTGGGTAATATATGCAATACAGCCAATACAGTTTACAGTTTTGTTTTTTTATATTTTAAAGTTGCACTTCTGTTTCTTTATGAAACTTGGTTTTATTTAATTTTAAGTTTAATTAAGATGTTATATATCACAACGGCTAAATCTGTGTCTGTATTGCATGTTTAAACCTTAATACCATAAATATTAACAGGTGTTATGTTTACTCCTGGAGTATATAATCAGTTTGCAAATTATAGAGAAATGCTTAAATAAAGCATTACACTTTAACTAAACCCCTTAGATTTTAGTTGACTAAAATCTACAGGAGATTTAGTCGACTAAAATCTACTGGAGATTCAGTCGACTAAAACTAGACTAAAACTAAAACAATTCAGATGACTAAAATACGACTAAAACTAAAATGGCATTTTAGTCAAAAGACTAAAACTAAGACTAAATTGAAATTTGCCGTCAAAATTAACACTGATTCCATGACACCATCTTGTGGGGCCTTTTTATGACATAATGTGCCTGGATGTGTTTTCAAAGCTGCAACATTATGTACCCAATCTTTCAGCACATGAGACCCCACTGTGAGAATGTAGCCATGTTAATGGCAGGAGATTGGCACCACTGTGGTGAGGGCTAGAGTTACATTTACTGCAGAGACTGGGGTTACAATCAAGGGCATATTCCAAGGGTAGGCGAGACTCATAGTTTAGATACTGTATGTGGCCCTAACACCTTCAGTACTTTTAATCCCACTATTTATGCAGAAGTGACAGAAGTAAGTATGTGCGCCTGTAAGGGTACAGTCAGTGGTCTATTTAGGCACTGAGAAATCCATCGAAAACCCCCAAACCCAACAATTTTAGCTCATATTTGCCAAAAATATATAGTGCAGCCGGAGACCATGGACATATGGAGCAGTCATTCAATGGCAGTAGTTAACCAGGGATATGTGATTTGTAATACAACGAACACATACACACAGTTTTAGATTTATACACTGTACTGTGTATATATATGTATATATATATATATATATATATATATATATATATATATATATATATATATAGCAGGCAAAGTAAGAAATTGGGTAATCTTAGCATTACCCAAGCGGCTGTGGGTAAAGCCCGATGTAACATGATTAATCTTCTCAGAGTGCATTGAGTCAAACATATATACAATGCACTGTAATTCACATATCTTCACTATTTATTTTTTGCCCCCGCCTGGATGGTTCAAAGTCCCCTTATAAACCTTATTCCCCAAGGTTCACTTGGGGTGGATTTTTGCAAGATTGGCAACGCTGTGTCACTCAGGGGGTAAAAGCTGTCCACGTCCTCTGCTGGTTAATGTCTTACAACCATTCTCACCTCCAAAACAAGAGTCTACAATAGTGTAGTAACTTCAAAACAATCGGAGGCGCAATTAGAATATACTCAAAGGATTCGAGTAAAAATGTGCATTACTTGTTGAATCATCAGCAGGACATCGATATGGTATAGCTTCAAGGATTCATTTAAACAAAGCCCAAATCTAAGAAAACTATGTCAGTTTTGCTTATATTTGGGGTGAATTTAAAGGAAAGATCATTTGTGTTAAAAAATGTAATAAAATCTTCAATCTTATTTATGTCGCCTTTCCAAACACATATAATGCCGTCTATATAGCGATGCCAGGACACCAAGTTTGCACTGAAAGGGTTATTTTCCCAAAATGCATGAGATTCAAAATAATCCATAAAAATAGTTGCATAAATCGGTGCCCATCGCTGTCCCACAGATTTGAAGATAATAATTTTCATCAAACCAGAAGAAGTTGTGAGTTAAGATGAAACTAATAACTTCAACCAAGACATCTAACATATGTGGATTTAGATGAATCTTGTTGTAACCTCCACTTAATAGCTTCTAGACCAGTGTTTCCCAAACCCAGTCCTCAGGACCCTTACTCAACCATGGTTACTAACTTACTCTCACTCATCAGCTGATTATTTCACCTGTGCTCTAGTTCAGATATAATGAATATCTGGCCTGAGTAAGGGTCTTGAGGACTGGGTTTGGGAAACACTGGTCTAGACCTTTCCTATGCTCAATTACAGAATAAAGTGAGGTTACATCGGAAGTAATCCATACATAGTTATGTTGCCATTCCAGATCTTCTCGAATTTGCAATATATGTTTTGTATCTTTTAGATATGATTTTGTTTGCTGTGCATAAACCTGTAAATGGTGATCTATGAAAGAGGATAAATTGGAAGTCAATAAATCTATCCCACTAATAATTGGGTGTCCTTGGGGGTTGGTCGAATTCTTATGTAGTTTCGGTCTAAAAATATTTGGAGTGATTGAGTTGTTCTTAAAGGGACATAATACTCATATGCTAAATCTCTTGAAACTGATGCAGTATAACTGTAAAAAGCTGACAGGAAAATATCACATGAGCATCTCTATGTAAAAAAGGAAGATATTTTACCTCACAATTTCCTCAGCTCATCAGAGTAAGTTCTGTGTAAAAAGTTATACTCAGCTGCTGTCCAGCCACACGTAAAAAAATAAAATGAAGAGATGAACAGCAGCCAATCAGAATCAACAGTGCTGAGGTCATGAACTCTTTTATTGTGATCTCATGAGATTTCATAGTAAAATTCCTTAAACTGAATAGGGAAATAACACGCGTGCACATGAGGCTCACTCCCTTGCCTGTCCCGGGATACTGATTTGCTGCTTAAAGTCCTTTACAATGGGGTGTGAAAACTTAGGAAATTTTGAGGTAAAATATCTTTCTTTCTTTTTTACATAGAGATGTTCAGGTGATATTTTCTAGATAGCTTTTTATAGCTAGGCTGCATCACTTTCAAGTGTTTCAACATTTGGGTATCATGGCCCTTTAAGTAAAAACTCAAAGACTTGCTTACTAATCAAATTATTATTCAATGCATTATTCAATATGGCTGATAGTTCTTTATAAAACTCTTTTCTCGAATTATTTTGCAGGATCTTATATGGGTGTTCATCATTCAAAATCCTTTTAGATACCTGTACATAATATTCACAGCTCATAATAACAATCCATCCCCCCTTATACGGTTTGGGAGAATCAGGGCTGGCAGCGATCACCTAAAGAAAAGTGTGCTAACACTGTTTGATACTTAACCATTTTATGTCCCTCACTTGGGGTGGATGCCAGAGGATCGGCGAGGCGCCTTCCTTAAACTCCCCAGGCAGAGGCAACAAAAATAGTGTAGATGAGGGAATTACATTACATTGGGCTTTACCGACAGCCGCTTGGGTAATTATATATATATATATATATACACACACTTACACAGTTTATTCTTTCCTGGTATTGAGAACCACTGTTTGATATCATTAGTCCATAAGTATATTATATATTTATAACATTTTAGATAGGGATTTTTTACGGTCTAGAATAGTTAGTGAGTGCAGAGCAATTTGTATTCTAAAGAAGGCTGGTCTAGGCACAATAGGGAGCCGATAGTTTGTTAGCAATTAGGAGTAATATTATTCCCAAACCACTCAGCAAGAGTAATGTAATTTAGAGTAATCTGTAGATTGAACGCAATAAAATGGAGTTTCACATAGAATTAGGGCAGTTTTAATAAAGACAATTTTTTTACCCTTTTAGGATCCAAGGTAATCGCTTTTGAAAACGCAAGAACAGCTTCTTCCCATTCTTCTTGAGACAAACAATTCAGTCCTCGCTCGTAACTAAAGCAAGAGGAAAGCAAGAGTGGGTAATCAGCACATTTGCAACCCCAGAGAGAAATCAGCACATTGCAACCCCAGAGAAGAAGCAATCAGCACATTTTCAACCCAGAGAGAAATCAGCACATTGCAACCCCAGAGAAGAAGCAATCAGCACATTTCCAACCCAGAGAGAAATCAGCACATTGCAACCCCAGAGAAGAAGCAATCAGCACATTTCCAACCCCAGAGAGGAGTCAAACAATCAGCACATTTCCAACCCCAGAGAGGAATCAAACAATCAGCACATTGCAACCCCAGAGAAGAATCAATCAGCACATGTCCAACCCCAGAGAGGAATCAAACATTCAGTACATTTCCAACCCCAGAGAGGAATCAAACAATCAGCACATTGCAACCCCAGAGAAGAATCAATCAGCACATGTCCAACCCCAGAGAGGAATCAAACATTCAGTACATTTCCAACCCCAGAGAGGAATCAAACATTCAGCACATTTCCAACCCCAGAGAAGAATCAAACAATCAGCACATTGCAACCCCAGAGAAGAATCAATCAGCACATTTCCAACCCCAGAGAGGAATCAAACAATCAGCACATTGCAACCCCAGAGAAGAATCAATCAGCACATGTCCAACCCCAGAGAGGAATCAAACATTCAGTACATTTCCAACCCCAGAGAGGAATCAAACATTCAGTACATTTCCAACCCCAGAGAGGAATCAAACATTCAGCACATTTCCAACCCCAGAGAAGAATCAAACAATCAGCATATTGCAACCTCAGAGAAGAATCAATCAGCACATTTTCAACCCCAGAGAGGAATCAAACAATCAGCACATTTCCAACCCCAGAGAGGAATCAAACAATCAGCACATTTCCAACCCCAGAGAGGAATCAAACAATCAGCACATTGCAACCCCAGAGAGGAATCAAACAATCAGCACATTGCAACCCCAGAGAGGAATCAAACATTCAGCACATTTTACTAGTCATCTAGGTCCTGGACATGATAACAATAGGCATAGATTACCTTCTTAAACAAACATGCACATTTGTAAACAAAATACCCTCCCTTTACCTGAAAATTAATAGACTTGGCAACAAGAACAGCCAATGGGGCCCATTTATCAAGCTCCGGATGGAGCTTGAGGGCCCGTGTTTCTTGCGAGCCTGCAGGCTCGCCAGAAACACCAGTTATAAAGCAGCGGTCTAAAGAACACTGCTCCATAACCTGTCCCCCTGCTCTGAGAAGCCGGACAGACATCGCCGAAAATCAACCCGATTGAGTACGATCGGGTTGATTGACACCTTCCTGCTGGCAGCTGATTGGCCGCGAATCTGCAGGGGGCAGCGTTGCACCAGGAGCTGCTGGTGCGATGCTGAATACGGAGAGCATATTGCTCTCCGCATTCAGGAAAAGGTCTGGCAGACCTGATCCGCTAGACCAGTGCTTTCCAAACTGTGTTTCGGGACACACTAGTGTGTCGGCAGCAGTGTGTAGGTGTCCCTGCTTCAGCACAAATTTTTTTTAAATTTTTGCAAACATTTTTTTGGGGTTTCTGACTTTCTGCCTGCCTGCTGCTGCTACGCATATCACATGGTTGACACGTGATTGATACCTAGGGGGTCACAGATCATCTTAACCTATTGGCGCAGCTCAGTGTGAACTGAAACTATTCCAATTGCCGGCGTTGGCGGCACATTGGCTCCTGACTGCACGTGTAGTCTCCTTAATTGGCTCGTGACTGCATGTGTAGTCAGTGAGTGGGACAGCAGTGTGTTTGCAGCGTGGGCAGTAGTCAATCGGACTCACCGAGCTCTGAGGGCGGCAGCTTAAACACTGAACTGAAGTCAGAAGTCAGTGGGGATTTTTTTGCAGCTAACTCCCAGTAGTGCATTGCTGCTCCTGATCTTGATATATGGATAGGAAGTGGAAGCTTAAAAATGCTTGATGATGAAATGCGAGTGTCTTTAACTAATATTACACTAAATATTCAGAAATTGTGTTCATCCCATCAACCTCATACATCCCATTAAAATAGTAAGTAGCTATTGGTGTAGTTATTATAAACTTTTTTTTAATTATTTCACATACATACTGTTACTTGTAAATACATTTAGTTATTATATAATTTATATATATGTGTCCGTATCTCTTAAAGCAAGTTAGTTTAACCTCCTTTTTGCTAGTATAACTGATTTAGTGTGTCATGAAGATGAAAAGTTTGGAAAGCTCTGCGCTAGACCTTTGATAAATATCCTCCAATGGATGTAAAAATGTATTTAAAGGGATTAACATGACCAATAATATACTCATGTAAATACAAAATATTTTGCTAAAATCGGTACCAGCTTTCGCCGTACACAGAGCATATGTATATATGCTGTGTACTGTACAACCTCATTTGAACAAAAGACCTGCTCAGAGAGCATATATTACAATGGTGAGTCGTATCGCTCCTGATAAATACATGTCACCATCCTCTCTCTGAGGGTCACAAGGCATATATAAGTATGCTCCATTCATGGTAAAAGCTATCATTGAAACTGTGGTAACTGATTACAAGCTGTATTGGAAATGCATTTTTTCACTCTTGAATGCACACTTTGTTTTTGAGTTTTAAGTCCCTTTAACCCCTTAGCTGTTGAGCCATTTCACATCCCTATGCTAAATTGTTTTGGAGCTGCTAGATGCTGCTCAAATTAAAGCACTACTGGGGGTCATTTTTTTCAGTGATAAACCCACCTACACTACAAATAGTTTTGTTTATTGTTGTTTTTTTAGCATATTTAAACTATACCATTATTTTATGTTTGTATCAGGACGTGAGAAACCTACAAGAAAAAAAGTGTGAAAAAAATATAACACACAAGGTTGTAAACAATAGTGTGTGAGTTTTCTATATTCAATCTATAATTGTATTGGGTAACCTTTCTAAAATAAGTAGAAATTAATAATAACTCATGTTTTTCTATAGAAATGAACTATTAAAAAGGTAAGAAAATAAAATAGTTGTTACATTTCATCACAACGCATTTCATGCAGCCAGTGGGGAGGGGGTAACCTGATCTAGAAAAGGACTTTTAGAGGCCTCTTTCAAACAGAGGCTCTGCTGTACACGTATACACCTACGCCAGGTGATCAATATTTCCGAAGCGATTAATTGGATATTCCAACCTATAGAGGGGCTTTATTTTAAAGTGGGTCTGCTGAACTTTAAAGCAAGTGGTCTTGGGGGTATCTGGCGCTTTGTGAAGACCTGTTATGAGTATTTTTTTAACTTACAGGTGAGTTTTGCAGGTTTCTGGGCCTTAAAGGAGCTGAGATTGATGGATTTTAAGGTCCCATCCAGCTCACTTCTTTTTGAAGCTGCTCAGCACTTCAGGATTTCCAATGCATGATGACATCACCGCGCCCACACATGGTGATGTCACTGAAATCTCCAGATTCCACTAGCGACGCCAAACTGCTTGGCCACCCTGTAACAGCCTCAGGTGCAGGAGGTGTGTGATCACAAGGTCGTCATCTGCACTAAGGGCATTATACGAATGATGAGCACATCATGCACACTTAATGGATTACTTATTACTGGCATAAAACACAGTAGTGTAATATTTAGTGACAGCATAACGGACTTAATGCAGCAAAAGGAAGATTCACTATAACCAAGAGAACGTACACACATGATAAGCTACATACGGTATATAGTAAACCGTTTGTGCACGGATTTTCTTTCATTTACTTGTTATAGGCAAATTAGATACAACACGTATGTAGTACAGCTGTTTACACATCTATAGGG
This sequence comes from Bombina bombina, assembly GCF_027579735.1. Taxonomy (NCBI): domain Eukaryota; kingdom Metazoa; phylum Chordata; class Amphibia; order Anura; family Bombinatoridae; genus Bombina; species Bombina bombina. The sequence continues at coordinate 118,307,201 of NC_069510.1, forward strand.
CATCACGTTCCTGGCTACTGTTTAATTAGAGTGTAGTGATATTACACATTAGTCAGATACAACACGTATGTAGTACAGCTATTTACACATCTATAGGGCATCACGTTCCTGGCTACAGTTTAATTAGAGTGTAGTAATATTACACATAAGTCAGATACAACATGTATGTAGTACAGCTGTTTACACATCTATAGGGCATCACGTTCCTGGCTACAGTTTAATTAGAGTGTAGTAATATTACACATAAGTCAGATACAACATGTATGTAGTACAGCTATTTACACATCTATAGAGCATCACGTTCCTGGCTACAGTTTAATTAGAGTGTAGTAATATTACACATAAGTCAGATACAACACATATGTAGTACAGCTGTTTACACATCTATAGGGCATCACATTCCTGGCTACTGTTTAATTAGAGTGTAGTAATATTACACATAAGTCAGATACAACATGTATGTAGTACAGCTATTTACACATCTATAGGGCGTCACGTTCCTGGCTACAGTTTAATTAGAGTGTAGTAATATTACACATTAATCAGATACAACACGTATGTAGTACAGCTATTTACACATCTATAGGGCATCACGTTCCTGGCTACAGTTTAATTAGAGTGTAGTGATATTACACATTAGTCAGATACAACATGTATGTAGTACAGCTGTTTACACATCTATAGGGCATCACGTTCCTGGCTACAGTTTAATTAGAGTGTAGTAATATTACACATTAATCAGATACAACACGTATGTAGTACAACTATTTACACATCTATAGAGCATCACGTTCCTGGCTACTGTTTAATTAGAGTGTAGTAATATTACACAGTCAGATACAACACGTATGTAGTACAGCTGTTTACACATCTATAGGGCGTCACGTTCCTGGCTACTGTTTAATTAGAGTGTAGTAATATTACACAGTCAGATACAACAAATATGTAGTACAGCTGTTTACACATCTATAGGGCATCACATTCCTGGCTACTGTTTACTTAGAGTGTAGTAATATTACACATAAGTCAGATACAACACGTATGTAGTACAGCTGTTTACACATCTATAGGGCGTCACGTTCCTGGCTACTGTTTAATTAGAGTGTAGTAATATTACACAGTCAGATACAACACATATGTAGTACAGCTGTTTACACATCTATAGGGCATCACATTCCTGGCTACTGTTTAATTAGAGTGTAGTAATATTACACATAAGTCAGATACAACATGTATGTAGTACAGCTATTTACACATCTATAGGGCGTCACGTTCCTGGCTACAGTTTAATTAGAGTGTAGTAATATTACACATTAATCAGATACAACACGTATGTAGTACAGCTGTTTACACATCTATAGAGCATCACGTTCCTGGCTACAGTTTAATTAGAGTGTAGTAATATTACACATAAGTCAGATACAATACGTATGTAGTACAGCTGTTTACACATCTATAGAGCATCACGTTCCAGGCTACAGTTTAATTAGAGTGTAGTAATATTACACATAAGTCAGATACAACATGTATGTAGTACAGCTGTTTACACATCTATAGGGCATCACGTTCCTGGCTACAGTTTAATTAGAGTGTAGTAATATTACACATAAGAACTTGCTGTGTGGTTTGAATCCCGTCGCTTGCCACCAATTGTAGCAGAGAGGCAGTAGGATCTGTAATATATTTTGGGTAGGCAGAGACAAGCAAGTAACTACTCTTGGTAATTTTAGCAGAGAGGCAGTAGGATCTGTAATATCTTTTTGGTAAGCAGAGACAAGCAAATAACTACTCTTGGTAATTGTAGCAGAGAGGTAGTAGGATCTGTAATATCTTTTGGGTAAGCAGAGACAAGCAAGTAACTACTCTTGGTAATTGTAATAATAACCCCTTTCCACCAAGAACTAGACGACACATAGCTTGGGAGTCAACAACAACTTTTTCTTCAACTGAAAAAAAACAAACACTTTTTAAAAACAGTTTCCCCTACAAGGGGTTTCCCAACTGAAACAGCAGGGAGTTTAAACAGTAACATACAGTTTAACATACATTTTAACCATTAGCCTAAATAACAATTCCTGCATAGTTCATAAGTGGCGAGGTTTGCCACAATGCTACCCCAGAACCAAACCGGCATACCCAGTCTGATCCCAACGGATTGGCTTGGGGAGGTCCGGAGGAGTGTTCACAGATCAAGGTTCAAGTTCAGTTTGTCTGGACAACCCGTCAGCGTTGCCGTTTTGCTTCCCAGGTCGGTAATGGATTGTTAAGTCAAACGGCTGCAGCGCCAAACTCCAGCGCAACAGCCGGGCATTGTCTCCGGATACCCTGTTCAGCCACACCAACGGGTTGTGATCTGTGAGCAGGGAAAATTGTTGTCCACATAGATATGGCTGAAGTTTCTTGAGGGCCCACACCACTGCCAGGCATTCCTTTTCGATGGTGGCGTAGCTAACTTCTCGGGGTAACAGTTTCCTGCTTAGGTAGGCCACAGGATGCTCGCTGCCATCAGCCCCGACTTGGCTCAGCACGGCTCCCAATCCAAACATAGAAGAGTCTGTATGGACGAGAAAGCGTTTAGTTGGATCCGGGGCAGCAAGGATAGGGGCATTTATGAGAGCGTTTTTCAGTTCTTGGAATGCTTGTTCACACTCTGGGCTCCAGGTAACAATCTTAGGAAGCTTTTTATGGGTGAGGTCGGTGAGGGGTTTGGCTAGGGTACTATAATTAGGTACAAACTTCCTATAATAGCCTGCGGTACCTAGAAAGGCTAGCACTTGGGTCTTGGTACGGGGAGTGGGCCACTTGGCTACGGCTTCTACCTTGGCCGGTTCGGGCTTCTGCTGCCCGCTACCTACTCGGTGCCCTAGGTACTGGACCTCCGCCATCCCTATAAGACATTTGCTAGGCTTAAGGGTTAATCCTGCCTCCCTAATGTGATCTAGGATCGCCCCTATATGGTTCAAATGCTCGTCCCAGGAGCTGCTAAATATAGCTATGTCGTCTAAATAGGCGCATGCGTACTCTTGGGACCCATCCAGTAGCCGATCTACCATTCGCTGGAAAGTAGCCGGAGCGTTCTTCATCCCGAATGGCATGACCTTGAATTGGTACAGGCCAAACGGGGTGACGAACGCTGATTTGGGGATGGCATCCTCGGCTAGTGGGATCTGCCAGTACCCCTTACACAGATCTCGAGCCATTTTATCTAGGAGTTCATCTATCCGGGGCATAGGGTAGGCGTCAGAGACGGTTTTATCATTAAGTTTCCGGTAGTCTACGCAGAAGCGGGTCGTGCCGTCCCGCTTCGGCACTAGAACTACCGGCGAGGCCCAGGGGCTGTCCGAGTGCTCAATCACTCCTAACTGTAGCATCTCGTCAATCTCCTTCAGCATATGTTTTCTCACCAATTCTGGTATGCGGTAAGGAGGTTGACGCATGGGGAGGTGACCTGGGGTTTCTACCCTATGGGTGGCCAGTCGGGTATAGCCAGGCACGTTGGAGAACGTGTCTCTCTTTTCCTGCAGTAGCTCTGCTATTTGAGCTCGTTCCCGAGGACTTAACCGCTCACCCAATTGTACCTCTCCCAGACCTTCATTCTGGTTCTTCATTCCTAGGAGGTCGGGAAGAGGTAAACTGTCTGCGTCATCCGCGGCAGGGGCGCAAATAGCATTCACCTCCTCTGCGCGTTCATGGTACGGCTTCAACATATTTACATGGAGCATGCGTCTACCGCCTGCTCCAGTACATGGGCCGATCACATAGGTGGTGTCACAGATTTGTTCCACTACCTTGTATGGGCCCTGCCAGGAGGCCTGCAGTTTATCATTTTTGACCGGTTTTAAGATTAGCACCTTCTGCCCAGTCTGAAAACTGCGGTCCCTGGTGCCACTATCATACCAACGGCGCTGACGGGTTTGAGCCGCCTGAAGGTTGGAGCGGACGGTCCGAGTCAGGGCCTCCAGGCGCTCCCTAAACTCCAGCACATATGGTACGATAGGAGTACTGTCACTAGTGACTTCCCCCTCCCAATGCTTTCGGATTAAGTCTAGGGGACCCCGTACCCTCCTTCCGAATAATAATTCAAAGGGAGAGAACCCCGTGGAATCCTGAGGTACCTCCCGGTAGGCGAAAAGCAAATGGGTTAGAAACCGCTCCCAGTTCTTCTGGGTATCCATGAACGTGCGGAGCATCTATTTCAGTGTTCCATTAAACCGTTCACAGAGCCCATTAGACTGGGGGTGATAAGCGGAATTTACAATGGGTTTCACCCCACATGCTCTTCACAACTGGTGGGTAATCTCGGCCATAAACTGGGTGCCCCGGTCCGAAATAATCTCCCGGGGAAATCCCATGCGGGAGAAGATTCTGATGAGGGCATCCGCCACGGTCTCGGCATGAATATTAGCCAGAGCCACTGCCTCGGGATATCGGGTGGCATAATCCACGACCGTGAGTATATACCTCTTCCCCGAGGGGCTAGGCTTGGCTAGGGGGCCAGTGAGGTCCACCGCCACTCGACTAAAAGGCTCCTGTATTATGGGGAGGGAGTGTAGCTTCGCCTTATATCAGTCTCCTCTTTTCCCTACTCGTTGGCAGGTGTCACACGTCTGGCAATACTGCCTAATATCTTTGGTGATCCCTGGCCAAAAGAAATTCTGAGTTAGGCGGTGCTTCGTCCGACTAACTCCTAGGTGGCCTGACAGCTGAATATCGTGGGCAACTCGTAGCAGTTCTCGTCTATACCTCTGAGGTACTATTAATTGCTGAATGGACAGGGGAATAGATCCAGCCACTATCTTCTCTGCATACCTGTACAGTAACCCCTTGTCCCAACAGTACCTCTCTCCTTCCAACCCTGCCTGATTCTGGTCTACCTTATCCCTATATACTTGCAACGAGGGGTCAGTGGCCACCTCGCTACCAAACTCTAGTGGAGGGGCCCAAGAGACATTAGGGGGGTGATTGCTTACCTGAGCCTCAGAGTGATCAGCCAGTGCGTTGGTGCGGGCCTGTTGTCGGGTAACCACGGGCAGTGCTGCTGGTGGGGAGGTTCGGGGTGCAAACGCTGAAGTCAGCTCCCCTAAGTCGTTGCCCAAAATAACGTCTGCGGGCAAATTTTGCATAAGGCCCACTTCTACGTTCCCTGACCCTGCTCCCCAATCCAAGTGTACTTTGGCCGTGGGAATCTTGTAAATGGCTCCCCCGGCCAGCTACACAGTCTCCGGTGAGTTGATGGGTGGAAACTAAATGATGCCGGAGCAAGGTTATGGTGGCCCCAGAGTCACGCAGCCCTTGGACACGTCGGCCCTCTATATAGACCACCTGGCGGTGGCTTTGTAGGTTGTCCGAAGCGGCCTGTACTGGGTTTACCTCGTGTAAGATGCCCAAGGGTTCCTCGTGGAAGACTGCGGGTTGGGTCTGTAGTCTGGGCTCGTTCTGGTAGCAGTGTACAGCTGCCCGGTTGTTTGACAAGTTGTTCTGGTTGTTCCAGGTGGATCGGTTCTTGTTCCTGGGACAGTCTCTCTGAATGTGCCCTTGTTGGTTACAAAGATGGCAACGGATAGCTGATCGAGTCTGGTATCGGGGAGGGGGTAGGTAGATTCCCCCTCCAGGATGGGGTAGCAGAGGTGTGGGAGCTGCAGTGAGGGTTGGGGTGACCCCAATACTGGAGCGTTGCTGTGTTCGTTCAGCTCTCTGATGTGCCCACTCAGTGTGGGTATCTTTCTCCAGCTTCTTCAGGTCTCGGAACCACTGTTGGTATGCCTCCGGGGTAATAGCATACCTAGTCAAGATGGCTTGTTTTACCTTCTGGTAGTCCCTGCTGTCCTCATCTGGTATGGTGCGGTAGGCTTCAGTGGCCCGCCCGGATAACTTGCCAGCCAGTAGGGGAACTTGGTCAGCGGTACTAAAATTATGCAGTTGGCATAATCGCTCAAAGTCCTGTATGTACCCATCGATATCCTCCGTGTCGGTATGATCCTTGAATGCGTGGTAGGGAATCTTAGCTTTCCCTGTACCAGCACTGGAGTGTACTGGTAGCCCCTCTCCGGGTCTCGGGGTGGTTTGTCGGGTCACCATCAAGTACTCTTGTACGTTTGCTGATGTCCGTGTCAGGAGCTCCTCCGAATGGGGTAGCGGAAAAAAAGCCAACCGGGTCCGCATCTCTTTTTGGAATTCAGTTTCGTTGTTCGCCATGGGTACGGCCGTACCTGCTACCCGGTCTCCCTCCATGAGCTCTGCAATCAGCCTTGCTTTGGTTTTATTGCTGGCAATAATTCCTCTCGCCTCCAGTAATTCCTTCAATGCAGTTCTCTTTAGTCTGGTATAATCTGTCCCCATTCACCGTCTGTTCATATACATCGAACTTGCTGTGTGGTTTGAATCCCGTCGCTTGCCACCAATTGTAGCAGAGAGGCAGTAGGATCTGTAATATATTTTGGGTAGGCAGAGACAAGCAAGTAACTACTCTTGGTAATTTTAGCAGAGAGGCAGTAGGATCTGTAATATCTTTTTGGTAAGCAGAGACAAGCAAGTAACTACTCTTGGTAATTGTAGCAGAGAGGTAGTAGGATCTGTAATATATTTTGGGTAAGCAGAGACAAGCAAGTAACTACTCTTGGTAATTGTAATAATAACCCCTTTCCACCAAGAACTAGACGACACATAGCTTGGGAGTCAACAACAACTTTTTCTTCAACTGAAAAAAAACAAATACTTTTTAAAAACAGTTTCCCCTACAAGGGGTTTCCCAACTGAAACAGCAGGGAGTTTAAACAGTAACATACAGTTTAACATACATTTTAACCATTAGCCTAAATAACAATTCCTGCATAGTTCATAAGTGGCGAGGTTTGCCACAAGTGTAGTTATATTACAAATTAATCAGTTACAACACGTATGTAGTACAGCTGTTTACACATCTATAGAGCATCACGTTCCTGGCTACAGTTTAGTTAGAGTGTAGTAATATTACACATTAGTCAGATACAACACGTATGTAGTACAGCTATTTACACATCTATAGGGCTTCACGTTCCTGGCTACTGTTTAATTAGAGTGTAGTAATATTACACATTAATCAGATACAACACGTATGTAGTACAGCTATTTACACATCTATAGGGTGTCACGTTTCTGGCTACAATTTATTTAGAGTGTAGTGATATTACACATAAGTCAGTTACAACAAGTATGTAGTACAGCTGTTTACACATCTATAGAGCATCACATTCCTGGCTACAGTTTAATTAGAGTGTAGTAATATTACACAGTCAGATACAACACGTATGTAGTACAGCTGTTTACACATCTATAGAGCATCACGTTCCTGGCTACAGTTTAATTAGAGTGTAGTAATATTACACATAAGTCAGATACAACACGTATGTAGTACAGCTGTTTACACATCTATAGAGCATCACGTTCCTGGCTACAGTTTAATTAGAGTGTAGTAATATTACACATAAGTCAGATACAACACGTATGTAGTACAGCTGTTTACACATCTATAGAGCATCACGTTCCTGGCTACAGTTTAATTAGAGTGTAGTGATATTACACATTAGTCAGATACAACATGTATGTAGTACAGCTATACACATCTATGGGGCATCCCGTTCCTGGCTACAGTTTAATTAGAGTGTAGTAATATTACACATTAGTCAGATACAACACGTATGTAGTACAGCTGTTTACACATCTATAGAGCATCACGTTCCTGGCTACTGTTTAATTAGAGTGTAGTGATATTACACATAAGTCAGATACAACACGTATGTAGTACAGCTGATTACACATCTATAGAGCATCACGTTCCTAACTACAGTTGCTGGGGTAAAACACATACTGATTATACAATATAAGCGCTGGGCAGAGGTAGTAAAATAAACTAATCACTAATGTAAGAGGAATATATTGATCAAGCAGAAAAAAAGAAGCAAATGGCCTTGTAAATAAAACTGAACATGCGCTTATCTATCAGGGTGCATAGAGTTAGAGGGACAATAAACTGTAAATCCTTATGTAGTAAAAAAACATATTTCTACTATACTTCATTTATTTATTTCACCCCCTTAACTGTGAGTATTACGCCCCCACCTGAGAGTATCTCCTGCAGTATCCAGAACACTGGCTCTGCATTGTGCTAAGGGTGTGTCCCTGAACTGCAAACCAATACAACATTTGTAAAAGTCCCAGCTTTAAATGCTTATGAAACATTATAATTTGCTGTAATTAATATATGTAACAAATGATTTTATTTTACATAAATCACATATCACAAATACTTACTGTTTGAGAGCCTTGTCCTGTACAATATCATATACTGAGTTTGTTTTCTGATCATGGGCTCTATCTTCCAAATGTAAGAAAACATGACTGGAGCCAAATATTTTCCTGTGAGCTTTCAGCCGTGCCACCTCCAGCTGCCGGTCAGTCACCTCCGTAGGAAACAGCTTTGCTTCAGCCTAAAAACAGCGACAGTCATGTAGCCATAGGAAGGTAATAATGAGCAAAATAATAACGTGCCTTACCTCATCCATTATTAAACTCCCAGCGATTTATTACTCTGTAAATGGTAAAAAAAAAAAAAAGGTTTAATCCTTGTCATCTGGCTTTCACTATTCTTACACACCCCTAAGTATACACATGATACCAACCGCACAAGAGTGTGCACGTGATGCCAGACACCCCTAAGTATTTGCATGATACCAACCACACAAGAGTGTGCACGTGATGCCAGACACCCCTAAGTAAACACATGATACCAACCGCACAAGAGTGTGCACGTGATGCCAGACACACCTAAGTAAACACATGATACCAACCGCACAAGAGTGTGCACGTGATGCCAGACACACCTAAGTATTCGCATGATACCAACCACACAAGTCTGTGCACGTGATGCCAGACACCCCTAAGTATTCGCATGATACCAACCACACAAGTGTGTGCACGTGATGCCAGACACCCCTAAGTATTCGCATGATACCAACCACACAAGAGTGTGCACGTGATGCCAGACACCCCTAAGTAAACACATGATACCAACCGCACAAGAGTGTGCACGTGATGCCAGACACACCTAAGTATTCGCATGATACCAACCACACAAGTGTGTGCACGTGATGCCAGACACCCCTAAGTATTCGCATGATACCAACCACACAAGTGTGTGCACGTGATGCCAGACACCCCTAAGTATTCGCATGATACCAACCACACAAGAGTGTGCACGTGATGCCAGACACACCTAAGTATTCGCATGATACCAACCACACAAGTGTGTGCACGTGATGCCAGACACCCCTAAGTATTCGCATGATACCAACCACACAAGAGTGTGCACGTGATGCCAGACACACCTAAGTATTTGCATGATACCAACCACACAAGAGTGTGCACATGATGCCAGACACACCTAAGTATTCGCATGATACCAACCACACAAGTGTGTGCACGTGATGCCAGACACACCTAAGTATTCGCATGATACCAACCACACAAGTGTGTGCACGTGATGCCAGACACCCCTAAGTAAACACATGATACCAACCACACAAGTGTGTGCACGTGATGCCAGACACCCCTAAGTAAACACATGATACCAACCGCACAAGAGTGTGCACGTGATGCCAGACACACCTAAGTATTCGCATGATACCAACCACACAAGTGTGTGCACGTGATGCCAGACACACCTAAGTATTCGCATGATACCAACCACACAAGAGTGTGCACGTGATGCCAGACACACCTAAGTATGCGCATGATACCAACCGCACAAGAGTGTGCACGTGATGCCAGACACCCCTAAGTATTCGCATGATACCAACCACACAAGAGTGTGCACGTGATGCCAGACACACCTAAGTATTTGCATGATACCAACCACAAAAGAGTGTGCACGTGATGCCAGACACACCTAAGTATTCGCATGATACCAACCACACAAGAGTGTGCACGTGATGCCAGACACACCTAAGTATTCGCATGATACCAACCACACAAGAGTGTGCACGTGATGCCAGACACACCTAAGTATTCGCATGATACCAACCACACAAGAGTGTACACATGATGCCAGACACACCTAAGTATTCGCATGATACCAACCGCACAAGTGTGTGCACGTGATGCCAGACACCCCTAAGTATTCGCATGATACCAACCACACAAGTGTGTGCACGTGATGCCAGACACACCTAAGTATTCGCATAATACCAACCACACAAGTGTGTGCACGTGATGCCAGACACCTCTAAGTATTCGCATGATGCCAACCACACAAGAGTGTGCACGTGATGCCAGACACCCCTAAGTATTCGCATGATACCAACCACACAAGTGTGTGCACGTGATGCCAGACCCACCTAAGTATTCGCATGATACCAACCACACAAGTGTGTGCACGTGATGCCAGACACCCCTAAGTATTCGCATGATACCAACCACACAAGAGTGTGCACGTGATGCCAGACACCCCTAAGTATTCGCATGATACCAACCACACAAGAGTGTGCACGTGATGCCAGACACACCTAAGTATTCGCATGATACCAACCACACAAGAGTGTGCACGTGATGCCAGACACCCCTAAGTATTCGCATGATACCAACCGCACAAGAGTGTGCACGTGATGCCAGACACCCCTAAGTATTCGCATGATACCAACCGCACAAGAGTGTGCACGTGATGCCAGACACCCCTAAGTATTCGCATGATACCAACCACACAAGTGTGTGCACGTGATGCCAGACACCTCTAAGTATTCGCATGATACCAACCGCACAAGTGTGTGCACGTGATGCCAGACACCCCTAAGTATTCGCATGATGCCAACCACACAAGAGTGTGCACGTGATGTCAGACACCCCTAAGTATTCGCATGATACCAATCGCACAAGAGTGTGCACGTGATGCCAGACACCTCTAAGTATTCGCATGATACCAACCACACAAGTGTGTGCACGTGATGCCAGACACCCCTAAGTATTCGCATGATACCAACCACACAAGTGTGTGCACGTGATGCCAGACACCCCTAAGTATTCGCATGATACCAACCGCACAAGAGTGTGCACGTGATGCCAGACACCCCTAAGTATTCGCATGATACCAACCACACAAGTGTGTGCACGTGATGCCAGACACCCCTAAGTATTCGCATGATACCAACCACACAAGAGTGTGCAGGTGATGCCAGACACCCCTAAGTATTCGCATAATACCAACCACACAAGTGTGTGCACGTGATGCTAGACACACCTAAGTATTCGCATGATGCCAACCACACAAGAGTGTGCACGTGATGCCAGACACCCCTAAGTATTCGCATAATACCAGCCAGACACACCTAAGTATTCGCATGATACCAACCACACAAGTGTGTGCACGTGATGCCAGACACACCTAAGTATTCGCATGATACCAACCACACAATTGTGTGCACGTGATGCCAGACACACCTAAGTATTCGCATGATACCAACCACACAAGTGTGTGCACGTGATGCCAGACACACCTAAGTATTCGCATGATACCAACCACACAAGTGTGTGCACGTGATGCCAGACACCTCTAAGTATTCGCATGATGCCAACCACACAAGAGTGTGCACGTGATGCCAGACACCCGTAAGTATTCGCATGATACCAACCACACAAGTGTGTGCACGTGATGCCAGACCCACCTAAGTATTCGCATGATACCAACCACACAAGTGTGTGCACGTGATGCCAGACACCCCTAAGTATTCGCATGATACCAACCACACAAGAGTGTGCACGTGATGCCAGACACCCCTAAGTATTCGCATGATACCAACCACACAAGAGTGTGCACGTGATGCCAGACACACCTAAGTATTCGCATGATACCAACCACACAAGAGTGTGCACGTGATGCCAGACACCCCTAAGTATTCGCATGATACCAACCGCACAAGAGTGTGCACGTGATGCCAGACACCCCTAAGTATTCGCATGATACCAACCACACAAGAGTGTGCACGTGATGCCAGACACCCCTAAGTATTCGCATGATACCAACCACACAAGTGTGTGCACGTGATGCCAGACACCTCTAAGTATTCGCATGATACCAACCGCACAAGTGTGTGCACGTGATGCCAGACACCCCTAAGTATTCGCATGATGCCAACCACACAAGAGTGTGCACGTGATGTCAGACACCCCTAAGTATTCGCATGATACCAATCGCACAAGAGTGTGCACGTGATGCCAGACACCTCTAAGTATTCGCATGATACCAACCACACAAGTGTGTGCACGTGATGCCAGACACCCCTAAGTATTCGCATGATACCAACCACACAAGTGTGTGCACGTGATGCCAGACACCCCTAAGTATTCGCATGATACCAACCGCACAAGAGTGTGCACGTGATGCCAGACACCCCTAAGTATTCGCATGATACCAACCACACAAGTGTGTGCACGTGATGCCAGACACCCCTAAGTATTCGCATGATACCAACCACACAAGAGTGTGCACGTGATGCCAGACACCCCTAAGTATTCGCATAATACCAACCACACAAGTGTGTGCACGTGATGCTAGACACACCTAAGTATTCGCATGATGCCAACCACACAAGAGTGTGCACGTGATGCCAGACACCCCTAAGTATTCGCATAATACCAGCCAGACACACCTAAGTATTCGCATGATACCAACCACACAAGTGTGTGCACGTGATGCCAGACACACCTAAGTATTCGCATGATACCAACCACACAATTGTGTGCACGTGATGCCAGACACACCTAAGTATTCGCATGATACCAACCACACAAGTGTGTGCACGTGATGCCAGACACACCTAAGTATTCGCATGATACCAACCACACAAGTGTGTGCACGTGATGCCAGACACACCTAAGTATTCGCATGATACCAACCACACAAGAGTGTGCACGTGATGCCAGACACACCTAAGTATTCGCATGATACCAACCACACAAGTGTGTGCACGTGATGCCAGACACACCTAAGTATTCGCATGATACCAACCACACAAGAGTGTGCACGTGATGCCAGACACCTCTAAGTATTCGCATGATACCAACCACACAAGAGTGTGCACGTGATGCCAGACACACCTAAGTATTCGCATAATACCAACCGCACAAGTGTGTGCACGTGATGCCAGACACCCCTAAGTATTCGCATGATACCAACCGCACAAGAGTGTGCACGTGATGCCAGACACCCCTAAGTATTCGCATGATACCAACCGCACAAGAGTGTGCACGTGATGCCAGACACCCCTAAGTATTCGCATGATACCAACCACACAAGTGTGTGCACGTGATGCCAGACACCTCTAAGTATTCGCATGATACCAACCGCACAAGTGTGTGCACGTGATGCCAGACACCCCTAAGTATTCGCATGATGCCAACCACACAAGAGTGTGCACGTGATGTCAGACACCCCTAAGTATTCGCATGATACCAATCGCACAAGAGTGTGCACGTGATGCCAGACACCTCTAAGTATTCGCATGATACCAACCACACAAGTGTGTGCACGTTATGCCAGACACCCCTAAGTATTCGCATGATACCAACCACACAAGTGTGTGCACGTGATGCCAGACACCCCTAAGTATTCGCATGATACCAACCGCACAAGAGTGTGCACGTGATGCCAGACACCCCTAAGTATTCGCATGATACCAACCACACAAGTGTGTGCACGTGATGCCAGACACCCCTAAGTATTCGCATGATACCAACCACACAAGAGTGTGCAGGTGATGCCAGACACCCCTAAGTATTCGCATAATACCAACCACACAAGTGTGTGCACGTGATGCTAGACACACCTAAGTATTCGCATGATGCCAACCACACAAGAGTGTGCACGTGATGCCAGACACCCCTAAGTATTCGCATAATACCAGCCAGACACACCTAAGTATTCGCATGATACCAACCACACAAGTGTGTGCACGTGATGCCAGACACACCTAAGTATTCGCATGATACCAACCACACAATTGTGTGCACGTGATGCCAGACACACCTAAGTATTCGCATGATACCAACCACACAAGTGTGTGCACGTGATGCCAGACACACCTAAGTATTCGCATAATACCAACCACACAAGTGTGTGCACGTGATGCCAGACACCTCTAAGTATTCGCATGATGCCAACCACACAAGAGTGTGCACGTGATGCCAGACACCCGTAAGTATTCGCATGATACCAACCACACAAGTGTGTGCACGTGATGCCAGACCCACCTAAGTATTCGCATGATACCAACCACACAAGTGTGTGCACGTGATGCCAGACACCCCTAAGTATTCGCATGATACCAACCACACAAGAGTGTGCACGTGATGCCAGACACCCCTAAGTATTCGCATGATACCAACCACACAAGAGTGTGCACGTGATGCCAGACACACCTAAGTATTCGCATGATACCAACCACACAAGAGTGTGCACGTGATGCCAGACACCCCTAAGTATTCGCATGATACCAACCGCACAAGAGTGTGCACGTGATGCCAGACACCCCTAAGTATTCGCATGATACCAACCGCACAAGAGTGTGCACGTGATGCCAGACACCCCTAAGTATTCGCATGATACCAACCACACAAGTGTGTGCACGTGATGCCAGACACCTCTAAGTATTCGCATGATACCAACCGCACAAGTGTGTGCACGTGATGCCAGACACCCCTAAGTATTCGCATGATACCAACCACACAAGAGTGTGCACGTGATGTCAGACACCCCTAAGTATTCGCATGATACCAATCGCACAAGAGTGTGCACGTGATGCCAGACACCTCTAAGTATTCGCATGATACCAACCACACAAGTGTGTGCACGTTATGCCAGACACACCTAAGTATTCGCATGATACCAACCACACAAGTGTGTGCACGTGATGCCAGACACCCCTAAGTATTCGCATGATACCAACCGCACAAGAGTGTGCACGTGATGCCAGACACCCCTAAGTATTCGCATGATACCAACCACACAAGTGTGTGCACGTGATGCCAGACACCCCTAAGTATTCGCATGATACCAACCACACAAGAGTGTGCACGTGATGCCAGACACCCCTAAGTATTCGCATAATACCAACCACACAAGTGTGTGCACGTGATGCTAGACACACCTAAGTATTCGCATGATGCCAACCACACAAGAGTGTGCACGTGATGCCAGACACCCCTAAGTATTCGCATAATACCAGCCAGACACACCTAAGTATTCGCATGATACCAACCACACAAGTGTGTGCACGTGATGCCAGACACACCTAAGTATTCGCATGATACCAACCACACAATTGTGTGCACGTGATGCCAGACACACCTAAGTATTCGCATGATACCAACCACACAAGTGTGTGCACGTGATGCCAGACACACCTAAGTATTCGCATGATACCAACCACACAAGTGTGTGCACGTGATGCCAGACACACCTAAGTATTCGCATGATACCAACCACACAAGAGTGTGCACGTGATGCCAGACACACCTAAGTATTCGCATGATACCAACCACACAAGTGTGTGCACGTGATGCCAGACACACCTAAGTATTCGCATGATACCAACCACACAAGAGTGTGCACGTGATGCCAGACACCTCTAAGTATTCGCATGATACCAACCACACAAGAGTGTGCACGTGATGCCAGACACACCTAAGTATTCGCATAATACCAACCGCACAAGTGTGTGCACGTGATGCCAGACACACCTAAGTATTCGCATGATACCAACCGCACAAGTGTGTGCACATGATGCCAGACACACCTAAGTATTCGCATGATACCAACCGCACAAGTGTGTGCACGTGATGCCAGACACCCCTAAGTATTCGCATGATACCAACCACACAAGAGTGTGCACGTGATGCCAGACACACCTAAGTATTCGCATGATACCAACCACACAAGAGTGTGCACGTGATGCCAGACACACCTAAGTATTCGCATGATACCAACCACACAAGAGTGTGCACGTGATGCCAGACACCCCTAAGTATTCGCATGATACCAACCACACAAGTGTGTGCACGTGATGCCAGACACCCCTAAGTATTCGCATGATACCAACCACACAAGTGTGTGCACGTGATGCCAGGCACCCCTAAGTATTCGCATGATACCAACCACACAAGAGTGTGCACGTGATGCCAGACACACCTAAGTATTCGCATGATACCAACCACACAAGTGTGTGCACGTGATGCTAGACACACCTAAGTATTCGCATGATACCAACCACACAAGTGTGTGCACGTGATGCCAGACACCCCTAAGTATTCGCATGATACCAACCACACAAGTGTGTGCACGTGATGCCAGACACCTCTAAGTATTCGCATGATACCAACCACACAAGAGTATGCACGTGATGCCAGACACCCCTAAGTATTCGCATGATACCAACCACACAAGAGTGTGCACGTGATGCCAGACACACCTAAGTATTCGCATGATACCAACCACACAAGAGTGTGCACGTGATGCCAGACACCCCTAAGTATTCGCATGATACCAACCACACAAGAGTGTGCACGTGATGCCAGACACCCCTAAGTATTCGCATGATACCAACCACACAAATATGTGCACGTGATGCCAGACATCCCTAAGTATTCGCATGATACCAACCACACAAGAGTGTGCACGTGATGCCAGACACCCCTAAGTATTCGCATGATACCAACCACACAAGAGTGTGCACGTGATGCCAGACACACCTAAGTATTCGCATGATACCAACCACACAAGTGTGTGCACGTGATGCCAGACACACCTAAGTATTCGCATGATACCAACCACACAAGTGTGTGCACGTGATGCCAGACACCTCTAAGTATTCGCATGATACCAACCACACAAGTGTGTGCACGTGATGCCAGACACACCTAAGTATTCGCATGATGCCAACCACACAAGAGTGTGCACGTGATGCCAGACACACCTAAGTATTCGCATGATACCAACCACACAAGTGTGTGCACGTGATGCCAGACACCCCTAAGTATTCGCATGATACCAACCGCACAAGAGTGTGCACCTGAAACCAGACCCACCTAAGTATTCGCATGATACCAACCACACAAGTGTGTGCACGTGATGCCAGACACCCCTAAGTATTCGCATGATACCAACCACACAAGAGTGTGCACGTGATGCCAGACACCCCTAAGTATTCGCATGATACCAACCACACAAGAGTGTGCACGTGATGCCAGACACCCCTAAGTATTCGCATGATACCAACCACACAAGAGTGTGCACGTGATGCCAGACACACCTAAGTATGCGCATGATGCCAACCACACAAGTGTGTGCACGTGATGCCAGACACACCTAAGTATGCGCATGATGCCAACCACACAAGTGTGTGCACGTGATGCCAGACACACCTAAGTATTCGCATGATACCAACCACACAAGTGTGTGCACGTGATGCCAGACACCCCTAAGTATTCGCATGATACCAACCACACAAGAGTGTGCACATGATGCCAGACACCCCTAAGTATTCGCATGATACCAACCACACAAGTGTGTGCACGTGATGCTAGACACACCTAAGTATTCGCATGATACCAACCACACAAGTGTGTGCACGTGATGCCAGACACCTCTAAGTATTCGCATGATACCAACCACACAAGTGTGTGCACGTGATGCCAGACACCCCTAAGTATTCGCATGATACCAACCGCACAAGAGTGTGCACCTGAAACCAGACCCACCTAAGTATTCGCATGATACCAACCACACAAGTGTGTGCACGTGATGCCAGACACACCTAAGTATTCGCATGATACCAACCGCACAAGAGTGTGCACGTGATGCCAGACACACCTAAGTATTCGCATGTTACCAACCACACAAGAGTGTGCACGTGATGCCAGACACCCCTAAGTATTCGCATGATACCAACCACACAAGTGTGTGCACGTGATGCCAGACACCCCTAAGTATTCGCATGATACCAACCACACAAGAGTGTGCACGTGATGCCAGACACACCTAAGTATTCGCATAATACCAACCACACAAGTGTGTGCACGTGATGACAGACACCTCTAAGTATTCGCATGATGCCAACCACACAAGAGTGTGCATGTGATGCCAGACACCCATAAGTATTCGCATGATACCAACCACACAAGTGTGTGCACGTGATGCCAGACACCCCTAAGTATTCGCATGATACCAACCACACAAGTGTGTGCACGTGATGCCAGACACACCTAAGTATTCGCATAATACCAACCACACAAGTGTGTGCACGTGATGCCAGACACCTCTAAGTATTCGCATGATGCCAACCACACAAGAGTGTGCACGTGATGCCAGACACACCTAAGTATTCGCATAATACCAACCACACAAGTGTGTGCACGTGATGCCAGACACCCCTAAGTATTCGCATGATGCCAACCACACAAGAGTGTGCACCTGAAACCAGACCCACCTAAGTATTCGCATGATACCAACCACACAAGTGTGTGCACGTGATGCCAGACACCCCTAAGTATTCGCATGATACCAACCACACAAGAGTGTGCACGTGATGCCAGACTCCCCTAAGTATTCGCATGATACCAACCACACAAGAGTGTGCACGTGATGCCAGACACCCCTAAGTATTCGCATGATACCAACCACACAAGAGTGTGCACGTGATGCCAGACACACCTAAGTATTCGCATGATACCAACCACACAAGTGTGTGCACATGATGCCAGACACCCCTAAGTATTCGCATGATACCAACCACACAAGAGTGTGCACGTGATGCCAGACAACCCTAAGTATTCGCATGATACCAACCACACAAGAGTGTGCACGTGATGCCAGACACCCCTAAGTATTTGCATGATACCAACCACACAAGAGTGTGCACGTGATGCCAGACACACCTAAGTATGCGCATGATACTAATAGCACTGGTGTGTGCATGATACCAATAGCCCTAGTGTGTGCACATAATACCAGACACACCTAAGTATGCACATGATACTAATAGCACTAGTGTGTGCACATAATACCAGACACACCTAAGTATGCACATGATACTAATAGCACTGGTGTGTGCACATAATACCTTACACACCTAAGTATGTGCATGATACTAATAGCACTAGTGTGTGCACATAATACCTTCCACACCTAAGTATGTGCATGATACTAATAGCACTGGTGTGTGCACATAATACCTTACACACCTAAGTATGTGCATGATACTAATAGCACTAGTGTGTGCACATAATACCAGACACACCTAAGTATGTGCATGATACTAATAGCACTAGTGTGTGCACATAATACCAGACACACCTAAGTATGTGCATGATACTAATAGCACTAGTGTGTGCACATAATACCAGACACACCTAAGTATGTGCATGATACTAATAGCACTAGTGTGTGCACATAATACCAGACACACCTAAGTATGTGCATGATACCAACCACACAAGAGTGTGCACGTGATGCCAGACACACCTAAGTATGCGCATGATACTAATAGCACTGGTGTGTGCATGATACCAATAGCCCTAGTGTGTGCACATAATACCAGACACACCTACGTATGCGCATGATACTAATAGCACTGGTGTGTGCACATAATACCAGACACACCTAAGTATGTGCATGATACCAACCACACAAGAGTGTGCACATGATGCCAGACACACCTAAGTATGAGCATGATACTAATAGCACTGGTGTGTGCATGATACCAATAGCCCTAGTGTGTGCACATAATACCAGACACACCTAAGTATGCGCATGATACTAATAGCACTGGTGTGTGCACATAATACCAGACACACCTAAGTATGTGCATGATACTAATAGCACTAGTGTGTGCACATAATACCTTACACACCTAAGTATGTGCATGATACTAATAGCACTAGTGTGTGCACATAATACCTTCCACACCTAAGTATGTGCATGATACTAATAGCACTGGTGTGTGCACATAATACCTTACACACCTAAGTATGTGCATGATACTAATAGCACTAGTGTGTGCACATAATACCAGACACACCTAAGTATGTGCATGATACTAATAGCACTAGTGTGTGCACATAATACCAGACACACCTAAGTATGTGCATGATACTAATAGCACTAGTGTGTGCACATAATACCAGGCACACCTAAGTATGTGCATGATACTAATAGCACTAGTGTGTGCACATAATACCAGACACACCTAAGTATGTGCATGATACTAATAGCACTAGTGTGTGCACATAATACCAGACACACCTGAGTATGTGCATGATACTAATAGCACTAGTGTGTGCACATAATACCAGACACACCTAAGTATGTGCATGATACTAATAGCACTAGTGTGTGCACATAATACCAGACACACCTAAGTCTGTGCATGATACTAATAGCACTGCTGTGTGCACATAATACCAGACACACCTAAGCATGTGCATGATACTAATAGCACTAGGGTGTGCACATAATACCAGACATACCTAAGTATGTGCATGATCCTAATAGCACTAGTGTGTGCACATAATACCAGACACACCTAAGTATGTGCATGATACTAAAAGCACTAGTGTGTGCACATAATACCAGACACACCTAAGTATGTGCATGATACTAATAGCACTAGTGTGTGCACATAATACCAGACACACCTGAGTATGTGCATGATACTAATAGCACTGGTGTGTGCACATAATACCAGACACACCTAAGTATGTGCATGATACTAATAGCACTAGTGTGTGCACATAATACCTTATAAACCTAAGTATGTGCATGATACTAATAGCACTGGTGTGTGAACATAATACCAAACACACCTAAGTATGTGCATGATACTAATAGCACTAGTGTGTGCACATAATACTAGACACACCTAAGTATGTGCATGACACTAATAGCACTAGTGTGTGCACATAATACCAGACACACCTAAGTATGTGCATGATACTAATAGCACTAGTGTGTGCACATAATACCAGACACACCTAAGTATGTGCATGATACTAATAGCACTAGTGTGTGCACATAATACCAGACACACCTAAGTATGTGCATGATACTAATAGCACTAGTGTGTGCACATAATACCAGACACACCTAAGTATGTGCATGATACTAATAGCACTAGTGTGTGCACATAATACCAGACACACCTAAGTATGTGCATGATACTAATAGCACTGGTGTGTGCACATAATACCAGACACACCTAAGTATGTGCATGATACTAATAGCACTAGTGTGTGCACATAATGCCAGACACACATATGTGCATGATACTAATAGCACTAGTGTGTGCACAAAATACCAGACACACCTAAGTATGTGCATAATACTAATAGCACTAGTGTGTGCACATAATACCAGACACACCTGAGTATGTGCATGATACTAATAGCACTAGTGTGTGCACATAATACCAGACATACCTAAGTATGTGCATAATACTAATAGCACTAGTGTGTGCACATAATGCCAGACACACCTGAGTATGTGCATGATACTAATAGCACTAGTGTGTGTACATAATACCAGACATACCTAAGTATGTGCATAATACTAATAGCACTAGTGTGTGCACATAATACCAGACACACCTGAGTATGTGCATGATACTAATAGCACTAGTGTGTGCACATAATACCAGACATACCTAAGTATGTGCATAATACTAATAGCACTAGTGTGTGCACATAATACTAGACACACCTGAGTATGTGCATGATACTAATATCACTAGTGTGTGCACATAATACCAGACATACCTAAGTATGTTCATAATACTAATAGCACTAGTGTGTGCACATAATACCAGACACACCTGAGTATGTGCATGATACTAATAGCACTAGTGTGTGCACATAATACCAGACACACCTGAGTATGTGCATGATACTAACCACACAAGAGTGTGCACCTGAAACCAGACACACCTAAGTATTCGCATGATACCAACCACACAAGTGTGTGCACGTGATGCCAGACACCCCTAAGTATTCGCATGATACCAACCACACAAGTGTGTGCACGTGATGCCAGGCACCCCTAAGTATTCGCATGATACCAACCACACAAGAGTGTGCACGTGATGCCAGACACCCCTAAGTATTCGCATGATACCAACCACACAAGAGTGTGCACATGATGCCAGACACCCCTAAGTATTCGCATGATACCAACCACACAAGTGTGTGCACGTGATGCCAGACACACCTAAGTATTCGCATGATACCAACCACACAAGTGTGTGCACGTGATGCCAGACACACCTAAGTATTCGCATGATACCAACCACACAAGAGTGTGCACGTGATGCCAGACCCACCTAAGTATTCGCATGATACCAACCGCACAAGTGTGTGCACGTGATGCCAGACCCACCTAAGTATTCGCATGATACCAACCACACAAGTGTGTGCACGTGATGCCAGACACCCCTAAGTATTCGCATGATACCAACCACACAAGTGTGTGCACGTGATGCCAGACACACCTAAGTATTCGCATGATACCAACCACACAAGTGTGTGCACGTGATGCCAGACACCCCTAAGTATTCGCATGATACCAACCACACAAGAGTGTGCACGTGATGCCAGACACCCCTAAGTATTCGCATGATACCAACCACACAAGTGTGTGCACGTGATGCCAGACACCCCTAAGTATTCGCATGATACCAACCACACAAGAGTGTGCACATGATGCCAGACACCCCTAAGTATTCGCATGATACCAACCACACAAGTGTCTGCACGTGATGCTAGACACACCTAAGTATTCGCATGATACCAACCACACAAGTGTGTGCACGTGATGCCAGACACACCTAAGTATTCGCATGATGCCAACCACACAAGTGTGTGCACGTGATGCCAGACACACCTAAGTATTCGCATGATACCAACCACACAAGTGTGTGCACGTGATGCCAGACACCCCTAAGTATTCGCATGATACCAACCACACAAGAGTGTGCACCTGAAACCAGACCCACCTAAGTATTCGCATGATACCAACCACACAAGTGTGTGCACGTGATGACAGACACCTCTAAGTATTCGCATGATGCCAACCACACAAGAGTGTGCACGTGATGCCAGACACCCCTAAGTATTCGCATGATACCAACCACACAAGTGTGTGCACGTGATGCCAGACACCCCTAAGTATTCGCATGATACCAACCACACAAGAGTGTGCACGTGATGCCAGACACCCCTAAGTATTCGCATGATGCCAACCACACAAGAGTGTGCACGTGATGCCAGACACACCTAAGTATTCGCATAATACCAACCACACAAGTGTGTGCACGTGATGCCAGACACCTCTAAGTATTCGCATGATGCCAACCACACAAGAGTGTGCACGTGATGCCAGACACACCTAAGTATTCGCATAATACCAACCACACAAGTGTGTGCACGTGATGCCAGACACCTCTAAGTATTCGCATGATGCCAACCACACAAGAGTGTGCACCTTAAACCAGACCCACCTAAGTATTCGCATGATACCAACCACAAAAGTGTGTGCACGTGATGCCAGACACCCCTAAGTATTCGCATGATACCAACCACACAAGAGTGTGCACGTGATGCCAGACACCCCTAAGTATTCGCATGATACCAACCACACAAGAGTGTGCACGTGATGCCAGACACCCCTAAGTATTCGCATGATACCAACCACACAAGAGTGTGCACGTGATGCCAGACACCCCTAAGTATTCGCATGATACCAACCGCACAAGTGTGTGCACGTGATGCCAGACCCACCTAAGTATTCGCATGATACCAACCACACAAGTGTGTGCACGTGATGCCAGACACCCCTAAGTATTCGCATGATACCAACCACACAAGAGTGTGCACATGATGCCAGACACCCCTAAGTATTCGCATGATACCAACCACACAAGAGTGTGCACGTGATGCCAGACACCCCTAAGTATTCGCATGATACCAACCGCACAAGAGTGTGCACGTGATGCCAGACACCCCTAAGTATTCGCATGATACCAACCACACAAGTGTCTGCACGTGATGCTAGACACACCTAAGTATTCGCATGATACCAACCACACAAGTGTGTGCACGTGATGCCAGACACACCTAAGTATTCGCATGATACCAACCACACAAGTGTGTGCACGTGATGCCAGACACCCCTAAGTATTCGCATGATACCAACCACACAAGAGTGTGCACGTGATGCCAGACACCCCTAAGTATTCGCATGATACCAACCACACAAGTGTGTGCACGTGATGCCAGACACCCCTAAGTATTCGCATGATACCAACCACACAAGAGTCTGCACGTGATGCTAGACACACCTAAGTATTCGCATGATACCAACCACACAAGTGTGTGCACGTGATGCCAGACACACCTAAGTATTCGCATGATGCCAACCACACAAGTGTGTGCACGTGATGCCAGACACACCTAAGTATTCGCATGATACCAACCACACAAGTGTGTGCACGTGATGCCAGACACCCCTAAGTATTCGCATGATACCAACCACACAAGAGTGTGCACCTGAAACCAGACCCACCTAAGTATTCGCATGATACCAACCACACAAGTGTGTGCACGTGATGACAGACACCTCTAAGTATTCGCATGATGCCAACCACACAAGAGTGTGCACGTGATGCCAGACACCCCTAAGTATTCGCATGATACCAACCACACAAGTGTGTGCACGTGATGCCAGACACCCCTAAGTATTCGCATGATACCAACCACACAAGAGTGTGCACGTGATGCCAGACACACCTAAGTATTCGCATAATACCAACCACACAAGTGTGTGCACGTGATGCCAGACACCTCTAAGTATTGGCATGATGCCAACCACACAAGAGTGTGCACGTGATGCCAGACACACCTAAGTATTCGCATAATACCAACCACACAAGTGTGTGCACGTGATGCCAGACACCTCTAAGTATTCGCATGATGCCAACCACACAAGAGTGTGCACCTTAAACCAGACCCACCTAAGTATTCGCATGATACCAACCACAAAAGTGTGTGCACGTGATGCCAGACACCCCTAAGTATTCGCATGATACCAACCACACAAGTGTGTGCACATGATGCCAGACACCCCTAAGTATTCGCATGATACCAACCGCACAAGAGTGTGCACGTGATGCCAGACACCCCTAAGTATTCGCATGATACCAACCACACAAGAGTGTGCACGTGATGCCAGACACACCTAAGTATGCGCATGATACTAATAGCACTGGTGTGTGCATGATACCAATAGCCCTAGTGTGTGCACATAATACCAGACACACCTAAGTATGCGCATGATACTAATAGCACTGGTGTGTGCACATAATACCAGACACACCTAAGTATGTGCATGATACTAAAAGCACTAGTGTGTGCACATAATACCTTACACACCTAAGTATGTGCATGATACTAATAGCACTAGTGTGTGCACATAATACCTTACACACCTAAGTATGTGCATGATACTAATAGCACTAGTGTGTGCACATAATACCTTCCACACCTAAGTATGTGCATGATACTAATAGCACTGGTGTGTGCACATAATACCTTACACACCTAAGTATGTGCATGATACTAATAGCACTAGTGTGTGCACATAATACCAGACACACCTAAGTATGTGCATGATACTAATAGCACTAGTGTGTGCACATAATACCAGACACACCTAAGTATGTGCATGATACTAATAGCACTAGTGTGTGCACATAATACCAGACACACCTAAGTATGTGCATGATACTAATAGCACTAGTGTGTGCACATAATACCAGACACACCTAAGTATGTGCATGATACTAATAGCACTAGTGTGTGCACATAATACCAGACACACCTAAGTCTGTGCATAATACTAATAGCACTGCTGTGTGCACATAATACCAGACACACCTAAGCATGTGCATGATACTAATAGCACTAGGGTGTGCACATAATACCATACATACTTAAGTATGTGCATGATCCTAATAGCACTAATGTGTGCACATAATATCAGACACACCTAAGTATGTGCATGATACTAAAAGCACTAGTGTGTGCACATAATACCAGACACACCTAAGTATGTGCACGATACTAATAGCACTAGTGTGTGCACATAATACCAGACACACCTGAGTATGTGCATGATACTAATAGCACTGGTGTGTGCACATAATACCAGACACACCTAAGTATGTGCATGATACTAATAGCACTAGTGTGTGCACATAATACCTTATAAACCTAAGTATGTGCATGATACTAATAGCACTGGTGTGTGAACATAATACCAAACACACCTAAGTATGTGCATGATACTAATAGCACTAGTGTGTGCACATAATACCAGACACACCTAAGTATGTGCATGATACTAATAGCACTGGTGTGTGCACATAATACCAAACACACCTAAGTATGTGCATGATACTAATAGCACTAGTGTGTGCACATAATACCAGACACACCTAAGTATGTGCATGATACTAATAGCACTAGTGTGTGCACATAATACCAGACACACCTAAGTATGTGCATGATACTAATAGCACTGGTGTGTGCACATAATACCAGACACACCTAAGTATGTGCATGATACTAATAGCACTAGTGTGTGCACATAATACCAGACACACATATGTGCATGATACTAATAGCACTAGTGTGTGCACAAAATACCAGACACACCTAAGTATGTGCATAATACTAATAGCACTAGTGTGTGCACATAATACCAGACACACCTGAGTATGTGCATGATACTAATAGCACTAGTGTGTGTACATAATACCAGACATACCTAAGTATGTGCATAATACTAATAGCACTAGTGTGTGCACATAATACCAGACACACCTGAGTATGTGCATGATACTAATAGCACTAGTGTGTGCACATAATACCAGACATACCTAAGTATGTGCATAATACTAATAGCACTAGTGTGTGCACATAATACCAGACACACCTGAGTATGTGAATGATACTAATAGCACTAGTGTGTGCACATAATACCAGACATACCTAAGTATGTGCATAATACTAATAGCACTAGTGTGTGCACATAATACCAGACACACCTGAGTATGTGCATGATACTAATAGCACTAGTGTGTGCACATAATACCAGACATACCTAAGTATGTGCATAATACTAATAGCACTAGTGTGTGCACATAATACCAGACACACCTGAGTATGTGCATGATACTAATAGCACTAGTGTGTGCACATAATACCAGACATACCTAAGTATGTGCATAATACTAATAGCACTAGTGTGTGCACATAATACCAGACACACCTGAGTATGTGCATGATACTAATAGCACTAGTGTGTGCACATAATACCAGACACACCTGAGTATGTGCATGATACTAATAGCACTGGTGTGTGCACATAATACCAGACACACCTAAGTATGTGCATGATACTAATAGCACTAGTGTGTGCATTATACTAATAGCACTAGTGTGTGCATTATACTAATAGCACTAGTGTGTGCATGATACTAATAGCACTAGTGTGTGCATGATACTAATAGCACTAGTGTGTGCATGATACTAATAGCCCTAGTGTGTGCATGATACTAATAGCACTAGTGTGTGCATGATACTAATAGCCCTAGTGTGTGCATGATACTAATAGCACTAGTGTGTGCATGATACTAATAGCACTAGTGTGTGCATGATACTAATAGCACTAGTGTGTGCATGATACTAATAGCACTAGTGTGTGCATTATACTAATATCACTAGTGTGTGCATGATACTAATAGCACTAGTGTGTGCATGATACTAATAGCACTAGTGTGTGCATTATACTAATAGCACTAGTGTGTGCATGATACTAATAGCACTAGTGTGTGCATGATACTAATAGCACTAGCGTGTGCATGATACTAATAGCACTAGCGTGTGCATGATACTAATAGCACTAGCGTGTGCATTATACTAATAGCACTAGCGTGTGCATTATACTAATAGCACTAGCGTGTGCATGATACTAATAGCACTAGCGTGTGCATGATACTAATAGCACTAGCGTGTGCATGATACTAATAGCACTAGCGTGTGCATGATACTAATAGCACTAGCGTGTGCATTATACTAATAGCACTAGCGTGTGCATTATACTAATAGCACTAGCGTGTGCATTATACTAATAGCACTAGCGTGTGCATGATACTAATAGCACTAGCGTGTGCATGATACTAATAGCACTAGCGTGTGCATGATACTAATAGCACTAGCGTGTGCATTATACTAATAGCACTAGCGTGTGCATTATACTAATAGCACTAGCGTGTGCATTATACTAATAGCACTAGCGTGTGCATTATACTAATAGCACTAGCGTGTGCATTATACTAATAGCACTAGCGTGTGCATTATACTAATAGCACTAGCGTGTGCATTATACTAATAGCACTAGCGTGTGCATTATACTAATAGCACTAGTGTGTGCATTATACTAATAGCACTAGCGTGTGCATTATACTAATAGCACTAGCGTGTGCATGATACTAATAGCACTAGCGTGTGCATTATACTAATAGCACTAGCGTGTGCATTATACTAATAGCACTAGCGTGTGCATTATACTAATAGCACTAGCGTGTGCATTATACTAATAGCACTAGCGTGTGCATTATACTAATAGCACTAGTGTGTGCATTATACTAATAGCACTAGTGTGTGCATTATACTAATAGCACTAGTGTGTGCATGATACTAATAGCACTAGTATGTGCATGATACTAATAGCACTAGTGTGTGCATTATACTAATAGCACTAGTGTGTGCATTATACTAATAGCACTAGCGTGTGCATTATACTAATAGCACTAGTGTGTGCATTATACTAATAGCACTAGTATGTGCATGATACTAATAGCACTAGTGTGTGCATGATACTAATAGCACTAGTGTGTGCATTATACTAATAGCACTAGCGTGTGCATTATACTAATAGCACTAGTGTGTGCATTATACTAATAGCACTAGTGTGTGCATGATACTAATAGCACTAGTGTGTGCATTATACTAATAGCACTAGTGTGTGCATTATACTAATAGCACTAGTGTGTGCATTATACTAATAGCACTAGCGTGTGCATTATACTAATAGCACTAGCGTGTGCATTATACTAATAGCACTAGTGTGTGCATTATACTAATAGCACTAGTATGTGCATGATACTAATAGCACTAGTATGTGCATGATACTAATAGCACTAGTATGTGCATTATACTAATAGCACTAGTGTGTGCATTATACTAATAGCACTAGCGTGTGCATTATACTAATAGCACTAGTGTGTGCATTATACTAATAGCACTAGTATGTGCATGATACTAATAGCACTAGTATGTGCATGATACTAATAGCACTAGTATGTGCATTATACTAATAGCACTAGTGTGTGCATTATACTAATAGCACTAGTATGTGCATGATACTAATAGCACTAGTATGTGCATGATACTAATAGCACTAGTGTGCATTATACTAATAGCACTAGCGTGTGCATTATACTAATAGCACTAGTGTGTGCACAAAATATCGGGGGATACTAGTGTGTGCACGTGATACCCGGTGCTATACCCCATATGTGTACGAGCATGATGCCAATAGCATTAGTGTGTGCACATACCCAGCTCATCAGAGGACACAGCACAAGTCTTGTTTGCCGTTGCTATGGGTAGCAGCTTCCGATGTTTAGCCGTTTATGACGTGAATCAATGAAGTACTTTAAGATGTTGCTATGGAGTTTCAGAGCCTCCGCGTCCGGTTGCTATGGAACGTCTTGCGATTGTACGTCCCTTTACGCATTACGTTTCTGTTTATAGCTAAAGATTAGCACGTATTTGTACTACTACTCAGTACTTTTTGTATGTCATATTCCTAGGGCAGCGTTACCCACTGGCACAGCAGCTCTATAATATACATATTATTAATTCTATAGATGTAAGTACAAAAATACTAATGCACTATGGTTGTGTAAATACAAATAGATTGTGTTAATGTATCACTGGATAAGAACATAAATGATAATAAGTTGTCCCTGTGTATAGTAACTACTCACTAATGGTTTGTATGGCGCTGGAAGTTGTCTCTATGTATAGTAACTACTCACTAATTGTATGTACGACACTGGGTACATACTGCTGGCACTGGAAGTTGTCCCTGTGTATAGTAACTACTCACTAATGGTTTGTACGACATGGGTACAGACTGCTGGCACTGAAAGTTGTCCCTGTGTATAGTAACTACTCACTAATAGTTTGTGTGGTGCTGGGTACAGACTGCTGGCACTGAAAGTTGTCCCTGTGTATAGTAACTACTCACTAATGGTTTGTACAGCACTGGGTACAGACTGCTGGCACTGGAAGTTGTCCGTGTGTAGTATAGTAATTACTCACTAATGGTTTGTATGTTGCTGAGTACAGACTGGTGGCACTGGAAGTTGTCCCTGTGTATAGTAACTACTCACTAATAGTTTGTATGGCGCTGGGTACAGACTGCTGGCACTGGAAGTTGTCCGTGTGTATAGTAACTACTCACTAATGGTTTGTATGGTGCTGGGTACAGACTGCTGGCACTGGAAGTTATCACTGTGTATAGTAACTACTTACTAATGGTTTGTATGGTGCTGGGTACAGACTGCTGGCACTGGAAGTTGTCCGTGTGTATAGTAACTACTCACTAATGGTTTGTATGGTGCTGGGTACAGACTGCTGGCACTGGAAGTTGTCCGTGTGTATAGTAACTACTCACTAATGGTTTGTATGGCGCTGAGTACAGACTGCTGGCACTGGAAGTTGTCCCTGTGTATAGTAACTACTCACTTATGGTTTGTATGCTGCTGGGTACAGATTGCTGGCACTGGAAGTTGTCCCTGTGTATAGTAACTTTTCACTTATGGTTTGTACGGTGCTGGGTACAGACTGCTGGCACTGGGAGTTGTCCCTGTGTATAGTAACTACTCACTAATGGTTTGTATGGCACTGGGTACATACTGCTGGCACTGGGAGTTGTCCCTGTGTATAGTAACTACTCACTAATGGTTTGTATGGCACTGGGTACAGACAGCTGGCACTGGAAGTTGTCCCTGTGTATAGTAACTACTCACTAATGGTTTGTATGGCACTGGGTACAGACAGCTGGCACTGGAAGTTGTCCCTGTGTATAGTAACTACTCACTAATGTTTTTTATCGCACTGGGTACAGACAGCTGGCACTGGAAGTTGTCCCTGTATATAGTAACTACTCACTAATGGTTTGTACGGCGCTGGGTACAGACAGCTGGCACTGAAAGTTGTCCCTGTATATGGTAACTACTCACTAATGGTTTGTATGGCGCTGGGTACAGACAGCTGGCACTAGAAGTTTTCCAAATTGTAGGATTCAAAGTTCAAAATGTATTCTGCGTCAATAGTTATGTAAATAAAAAATATATATTTATTCCTATATCTGATGGTTTACAATATTAATATAAATAAAATCCAATACATATAAAAACAATTATTGCTAACAATATGATAAACTTAGTCTAGACACCGGTGTCGATATATATTATATCAAGTTAGAACATAAACATTAAAAATCTTTTATAAATCCTTTGCATGTGCTAATAACTCTTATAAGTAAACAATCTGTATCTATATGCGGTTGCTTAAACTAAGCGCTTCCATCAAACTTTCTATATAGATACTCACTAATTAAAATACTTATATTAAATGCTAGACCAAGTACTAATACATTGTTTAATATTATCTAATCAAAATATCAGGATTCCTCAATAATGGTTAATACATCTAATGTTGTTAATGGTGCTGGAAAATCATGCAAAAAACACTGCCTCTGTTACAATCGATAGTGTGCAGATTATGTGCTTGTCAAAGGTAATGTCTCGTAACTGTATCAATATTTAAGGATACAGGTTATTTGATTAGATCGTATTCCCTTTGGTAATTATGTTGCTATTAATATGTTGCAACCGGGTTTAATTTGTACAATCCTTTCAGTGTGAGATAGTATTGGCTACTAAATCAGTGAGAGTCTTCAGCTTTACAGCCAGATACCTGATGTTCCGGTTTACAGTGCACTGTAGACAATGTTGTTGTGAAGAGGTGATATGCCTATATTACAATAGGATTACTTCCATGCGGTCTCACTTTGGAATGCGGTCGGTGGCGTCTTCAAACGCCAAGTGTCGGACGTTTTGCCTTTCACTTCCCTTCCGTAGATCCTTTTAGTGCGATGATAGTAGCGGTTAAGCTATACAAATCCTTGTGCAACTTTAAACGGGTCTTTGGAGTGTCAGCGTGGGACCACTGTGGATCCGGTCTTAATCTCCGCTCCGTCTCCTTGAATCAATAGTTCTGGTTCTACGCGTTTCGGCTAGAAAGCCTTTCTCAAGATACCTGATACCATTGATTCCTTGACCTTTATAGCTCTGTTCGTTCACACCCTCTGTCTTTTTAACTGTTTGATAGCCATTTTCTTGTATATGTGCAGTCCAACATTTAAACCTCGCTTATTGGTTTTGTTTATAAATTGTTTTTTTATATATAAAATGAAATGAAATTTGAGCATGTTGTGTTGGTTCATATTCATCGTTTCTTACAGAAGTATACAGTACTAGTTAAAAATCTTTAACATTATCCAAAGTGTTAGGTAATGTTAGCCTTACCAACACCATCTTGTTTTAGTTGCCATTTTGTCTTAGGCATCCATCTTGTCTAAGACACATGTATTATAGCAATTCATTATGTAGTGGGAAAGATGTAGATGTTATGAGTCTTTGTATAGCTAGGTTGGCCTTGTAAATGTTCCTGGCGATGTGCCTGGAAGCTGTTATCTCTATAAGATGTCCACACGGCCTTGCTGTGGGCCTAGATGTACCTTTATTACGGTTATAAGAAACACTGCTTCTCAAAACTCTATTTTACCTAATTTTAATAATGAGCTTATTTCTTTCCTGACAAATACTGTGTAAAATGACGCTGTCATGAACGTGTCATCATGTTAACCCTATATGCTGTAATCACTGCCTATAAGGAGTTTTGTTCATCTTTCAATTAACAGAGCAGATGTTAGACTGATTGCTCGTGGTCTGATTTCTGTTCTCTGGGATATCCTATCAAATAATCCATTCATTTCCAGCTGATACGGTGTGTTCCAGGCCAAGCACTGACTGACACTCTCCCCCCCCACCCTGAAAATAACACCTAACAATTCTGCTGTCAGCTCATGGGATTCGCACTGGGTAAGTAGATAAGTGTTTTTTACTCTACTTTTCCCTCTGTGAATCTGAGCCTAAATGTTTTTATAATAGGTGTTAGAAATATATATAAAGGGTTAAGGGGTTCCTGCGGTGTAGGCGCAGGTTTTTGCGGAGGTTTCAGTCCTGCCGGCATTTATAGTAGCAAGTTTGAGTCTTGCTTGGTATTAACCCCTCTAGACAGGTTACAGTCCTGCTAGTGTAGACAGGTGTGCAGTCCTGTCTGGTGAAGCGCGCAGAAAAAAGTTAGCATGCATTTGACGGGCGGTTTAAGTCCCCCGTGCAAGTTGGCATCGCTGTGTTATGGTGAGTTAGAGTCTCATCTGTGTTGAAGTTTTCCCTATACATTCCCATAGTAGAGTTTTGTTACCTATCACTGGAATTGAATTGGTATTTGGTGCTGCTTTTGCTTGATTGCTTATGCTGATACTGCCATATAACTGTGCTGTGCTATGCTGTGCTGTGCTTAAGAATGTTAAAGTAATTGCTGCTCTTATTGTGTTGTTAAAAAATTGGGTCTGCTCATAGCAAAATATTCATAATAATGCATAGAGAAAAGGAGAATGTTATTGCATTTTTAATGTCTACAAAGAGGTTAACAGTTTCATTTCAAGGCAGGGAGCTGTGCATGCTGAAGTTTTCTCCTGCATTCAGAAAAGTTATGAGTAGAGAAAGGGGGGAGGCAGTGCTGTGTAATGAGTGTTGGTCTGTCGGTTCTCACTGTGTCTTGTATGACGTGTAAAAGATTTATTCTAAACCAAAAGAGGATGTATTATCCTGTTTAAAATTTGTTTGTCTCAATCTGTTGGGAAAATGGCCATTCCTTGCAAATTCGAACACTTTCAAATACATTTTAAATTTGGTGGAAAGTTAATCTTATTGTATTCCTAAATGTCGTTGGTATGTTATGAAATATATGTTTTCCTGAAAAAAAGAGACTGTTAATGTGTTTTGTGTGTCACTAAAAGTTTGATGTATGTTGAAATTGCTTTAGAATACATGTTGGGAGTGAATTTATGGTATGCAAGTTGATATGAGCTTGTGTGTGTGTATCGCTGTAAAAATGACCTTAGTGCATTTTTCTTTCGGAATGGTAATTATTCAGGCTAGTTTCTTAGATAAGAAATCGGACGTTGTAATGCGGTATTTTGAAGTGTTATTGTTGTAACTTTATTTTAAAGTCATATGTATGTTCTTAATTATGTATGTTATTAATAGCATTTTTTAGTTTTAAGTGATATTTGTTGTATGCAAATGAAGATTGTCCACCTGTTGCGGCATATAAATATATTGTTTTTGCAAGTCAACTAATTAAGGGATTTGTAAATGTGCGGATGATTGTGTGACTTTCGGTCTCGTTCTGGTAAGTGAAAAAATATTAACAGGTTGATTCAAGTATGTTGTGGGAGTAATGTAAGATTCATGCAAGGAGAATAGAAAAGACTATATGCCGTATGCTATTAAAATTTATCTAAGTATTTGGGTCTGTTTCTGTTGCAAGTAAATTAATTCAGTAGAAGTTTTAATATAAATGGGTATTATTTATGCTGTGATGGCTCTCATTTAAATATGCAGGTTCTGATACAGTAAAGAAGTAGAATTTTTATGGTAAATAATACAAGTTTCCTAATCATGGCTAGGGTATTCATATGTAATATACATGTTATAAATGGTTAGTCCTTAAAGGGACAGTACACTGTAACATAGTTTTATATTAATGTATTTTCAGTGACTTGTTATACAAGGTGAATAGTATAAAATGTAGGAGAAATTGCATTTGCGAGTTTATTTGTATATATGAAGTAGCTGGTTTTGTGCTTTCAAAACACAGTTTATTGCAATGGGTTGAATTTCGGATAATAAGCATCTCTCATTGTGTTCCTCACAGATCGCAACACAAAGATTGCAGGCTAATAAAGAGAGAATCTTGATCTTAATGCCATCATCTAAAATTGTACGTTAGTGTGCCATATGCCACAATTTACCATAATAATATAATATATACTTAGAACATAGCTCACTAGTATTTTATTAGAATCCAATGGATTTCATATACCTACTATCATCAATTAATATATAAACATAAAATGGAATAATAATGTACTAATATTTTTGTAGTGTTTGTAATAGAGAAGTCATAGCCATTTGATGAAAATTAAAATTAAATTAAAAACATTAGTATTAATATCAAGGATAGTCATAAACTATAAATAGGGAAAATAGCATCATTAATTTAGGCCAAGAGCAATAACAAGCCCATTAAGCCAATACACATATAATATAGATATAAGAAGGGACAAGAGAATACAATTCCCCAATTTTTTTTTTTTTTTTTTTTAATTCAAATAAATTATCAAAAGACGCACAGTCAGTTTAAACACCAATATCAATGTGTAGGAATATATATACAAACACAATTAAATTAAAGTAATTAAAATAGAATTGTAAATACACAAATAATATATACATAAATACACTTTGGATAATGTTAAAGATTTTTAACTAGTACTGAATACTTCTGTAAGAAACTATGAATATGAACCAACACAACATGCTCAAATTTAATTTAATTTTATTTATAAAAAAACAATTTATCAACAAAACCAATAAGTGAGGTTTAAATGTTGGGACTGCACATATAAAAGAAAATGGCTATCAAACAGTTAAAAAAGACAGAGGGTGTGAACGGACAGAGCTATAAAGGTCAAGGAATCAATGGTATCAGGTATCTTGAGAAAGGCTTTCTAGCCGAAACGCGTAGAACCAGAGCTATTGATTCAAGGAGACAGAGCACGGAGAGGAGATTAAGACCGGATCCACAGTGGTCCCACGCTGACACTCCAAAGACCCGTTTAAAGTTGCACAAGGATTACTATCATCGCACTAAAAGGATCTACGGAAGGGAAGTGAAAGGCAAAACGTCCGACACGTGGCGTTTGAAGATGCCACCGACCGCATTCCAAAGTGAGACCGCATGGAAGTAATCCTATTGTAATATAGGCATATCACCTCTTCACAACAACATTGTCTACAGTGCACTGTAAACCGGAACATCAGGTATCTGGTTGTAAAGCTGAAGACTCTCACTGATTTAGTAGCCAATACTAGCTCACACTGAAAGGATTGTACAAATTAACCTAGTTGCAACATATTAATAGCAACATAATTACCAAATGGAATACGATCTAATCAAATAACTTGTATCCTTAAATATTGATACAGTTACAAGACATTACCTTTGACAAGCACATAATCTGCACAGTATATCGATTGTAACAGAGACAGTGTTTTTTTCATGATTTTCCAGCACCATTAACAACATTAGATGTATTAGCCATTATTGAGGAATCTTGATATTTTGAGCAGATAATATTAAACAATGTATTAGTACTTGGTCTAGCATTTAATATAAGTATTTTAATTAGGGAGTATCTATATAGAAAGTTTGATGGAAGCGCTTAGTTTAAGCAACCGCATATAGATACAGATTGTTTACTTATAAGAGTTATTAGCACATGCAAGGGATTTATAAAAGATTTTTAATGTTTATGTTCTAACTTTATATAATATATATTGACACCGGGGTCTAGACTAAGTTTATCATATTGTTAGCAATAATTGTTTTTATATGTATTGGATTTTATTTATATTAATATTGTAAACCATCAGATATAGGAATAAATATAAATTTTTTATTTACATAACTATGGAGTATGGGTCATATATAAGAGAAGTACACAGTACCTTTTTTAAACGCAGAATACATTTTGCAATTTGAATCCTACAATTTAGGGAACCAGCAATTGTATATTGCGCCACCTTACTTCTGTATTTAGTATATTAAACATTTTTGGGATATTTGTTTTAAAGGTGAGCTTGTTCCCCTCTCCAACCAGATAGCTACAGTTATTTGCTATCAACTGGAAGTTGTCCCTGTGTATAGTAACTACTCACTAATGGTTTGTATGTCACTGGTACAGACAGCTGGCACTGGAAGTTGTCCCTGTGTATAGTAACTAATTACTAATGGATTGTATAGCGCTGGGTACAGACTGCTGGCACTGGAAATTGTCCCTGTGTGTAGTAACTACTTACTAATGGTTTGTATAGCGCTGGGTACAAACTGCTGGTACTGGAAGTTGTCCCTGTGTATAGTAACTACTCACTAATGGTTTGTATGGCATTGGGTATAGACTGCTGGCACTAGAAATTGTCCTGTGTATAGTAACTACTCACTAATGGTTTGTATGGAGCTAGGTACATACTGCTGGCACTGGAAGTTGTCCCTGTGTATAGTAACTACTCACTAATGGTTTGTATGTCACTGGTACAGACAGCTGGCACTGGAAGTTGTCCCTGTGTATAGTAACTAATTACTAATGGATTGTATAGTGCTGGGTACAGACTGCTGGCACTGGAAGTTGTCCCTGTGTGTAGTAACTACTTACTAATGGTTTGTATGGAGCTGGGTAAAGACTGCTGGCACTGGAAGTTGTCCCTTTGTATAGTAACTACTCACTAATGGTTTGTATGGCATTGGGTATAGACTGCTGGCACTAGAAGTTGTCCTTTGTATAGTAACTACTCACTAATGGTTTGTATGGAGCTAGGTACATACTGCTGGCACTGGAAGTTGTCCCTGTGTATAGTAACTACTCAGTAATGGTTTGTATGGCATTGGGTATAGACTGCTGGCACTAGAAGTTGTCCTGTGTATAGTAACTAATCACTAATGGTTTGTATGGCACTGGGTATAGACTGCTGGCACTAGAAGTTGTCCTTTGTATAGTAACTACTCACTAATGGTTTGTATGGTGCTGGGTACAGACTGCTGGCACTGTAAGTTGTCCCTGTGTATAGTAACTACTCACTAATGGTTTGTATGGCATTGGGTATAGACTGCCGGCACTAGAAGTTGTCCTGTGTATAGTAACTACTCACTAATGGTTTGTATGGTGCTGGGTACAGACTGCTGGCACTGGAAGTTGTCCCTGTGTATAGTAACTACTCACTAATGGTTTGTATGGCATTGGGTATAGACTGCTGGCACTAGAAGTTTTCCTGTGTATAGTAATTACTCACTAATGGTTTGTATGGCACTGGGTACAGACTGCTGGCACTAGAAGTTGTCCTGTGTATAGTAACTACTCACTAATGGTTTGTATGGAGCTAGGTACATACTGCTGGCACTGGAAGTTGTCCCTGTGTATAGTAACTACTCACTAATGGTTTGTATGTCACTGGTACAGACAGCTGGCACTGGAAGTTGTCCCTGTGTATAGTAACTAATTACTAATGGATTGTATAGTGCTGGGTACAGACTGCTGGCACTGGAAGTTGTCCCTGTGTGTAGTAACTACTTACTAATGGTTTGTATGGAGCTGGGTAAAGACTGCTGGCACTGGAAGTTGTCCCTGTGTATAGTAACTACTCACTAATGGTTTGTATGGCATTGGGTATAGACTGCTGGCACTAGAAGTTGTCCTTTGTATAGTAACTACTCACTAATGGTTTGTATGGAGCTAGGTACATACTGCTGGCACTGGAAGTTGTCCCTGTGTATAGTAACTACTCAGTAATGGTTTGTATGGCATTGGGTATAGACTGCTGGCACTAGAAGTTGTCCTGTGTATAGTAACTAATCACTAATGGTTTGTATGGCACTGGGTATAGACTGCTGGCACTAGAAGTTGTCCTTTGTATAGTAACTACTCACTAATGGTTTGTATGGTGCTGGGTACAGACTGCTGGCACTGTAAGTTGTCCCTGTGTATATTAACTACTCATTAATGGTTTGTATGGTGCTGGGTGCAGACTGCTGGCACTGGAAGTTGTCCCTGTGTATAGTAACTACTCACTAATGGTTTGTATGGCATTGGGTATAGACTGCCGGCACTAGAAGTTGTCCTGTGTATAGTAACTACTCACTAATGGTTTGTATGGTGCTGGGTACAGACTGCTGGCACTGGAAGTTGTCCCTGTGTATAGTAACTACTCACTAATGGTTTGTATGGCATTGGGTATAGACTGCTGGCACTAGAAGTTTTCCTGTGTATAGTAATTACTCACTAATGGTTTGTATGGCACTGGGTACAGACTGCTGGCACTAGAAGTTGTCCTGTGTATAGTAACTACTCACTAATGGTTTGTATGGAGCTAGGTACATACTGCTGGCACTGGAAGTTGTCCCTGTGTATAGTAACTACTCACTAATGGTTTGTATGTCACTGGTACAGACAGCTGGCACTGGAAGTTGTCCCTGTGTATAGTAACTAATTACTAATGGATTGTATAGTGCTGGGTACAGACTGCTGGCACTGGAAGTTGTCCCTGTGTGTAGTAACTACTTACTAATGGTTTGTATGGAGCTGGGTAAAGACTGCTGGCACTGGAAGTTGTCCCTGTGTATAGTAACTACTCACTAATGGTTTGTATGGCATTGGGTATAGACTGCTGGCACTAGAAGTTGTCCTTTGTATAGTAACTACTCACTAATGGTTTGTATGGAGCTAGGTACATACTGCTGGCACTGGAAGTTGTCCCTGTGTATAGTAACTACTCAGTAATGGTTTGTATGGCATTGGGTATAGACTGCTGGCACTAGAAGTTGTCCTGTGTATAGTAACTAATCACTAATGGTTTGTATGGCACTGGGTACAGACTGCTGGCACTAGAAGTTGTCCTGTGTATAGTAACTACTCATTAATGGTTTGTATGGTGCTGGGTACAGACTGCTGGCACTGGAAGTTGTCCCTGTGTATAGTAACTACTCACTAATGGTTTGTATGGCATTGGGTATAGACTGCTGGCACTAGAAGTTGTCCTGTGTATAGTAATTACTCACTAATGGTTTGTATGGCAATGGGTACAGACTGCTGGCACTAGAAGTTGTCCTGTGTATAGTAACTACTCACTAATGGTTTGTATGGAGCTGGGTACAGACTGCTGGCACTAGAAGTTGTCCCTGTGTATAGTAACTACTCTTTAATGGTTTGTATGGTGCTGGGTACAGACTGATGGCACTGGAAGTTGTCCCTGTGTATAGTAACTACTTACTAATGGTTTGTATGGCATTGGGTATAGACTGCTGGCACTAGAAGTTGTCCTGTGTATAGTAATTACTCACTAATGGTTTGTATGGCACTGGGTACAGACTGCTGGCACTAGAAGTTGTCCTGTGTATAGTAACTACTCACTAATGGTTTGCATGGAGCTAGGTACATACTGCTGGCACTGGAAGTTGTCCCTGTGTATAGTAACTACTCACTAATGGTTTGTATGTCACTGGTACAGACAGCTGGCACTGGAAGTTGTCCCTGTGTATAGTAACTAATTACTAATGGATTGTATAGCGCTGGGTACAGACTGCTGGCACTGGAAGTTGTCCCTGTGTGTAGTAACTACTTACTAATGGTTTGTATGGAGCTGGGTAAAGACTGCTGGCACTGGAAGTTGTCCCTGTGTATAGTAACTACTCACTAATGGTTTGTATGGCATTGGGTATAGACTGCTGGCACTAGAAGTTGTCCTGTGTATAGGAACTACTCACTAATGGTTTGTATGGAGCTAGGTACATACTGCTGGCACTGGAAGTTGTCCCTGTGTATAGTAACTACTCACTAATGGTTTGTATGGCATTGGGTATAGACTGCTGGCACTAGAAGTTGTCCTGGGTATAGTAACTACTCACTAATGGTTTGTATGGCACTGGGTACAGACTGCTGGCACTAGAAGTTGTCCTGTGTATAGTAACTACTCACTAATGGTTTGTATGCTGCTGGGTACAGACTGCTGGCACTGTAAGTTGTCCCTGTGTATAGTAACTACTCATTAATGGTTTGCATAGCGCTGGGTACAGACTGCTGGCACTGGAAGTTGTCCCTGTGTATAGTAACTACTCACTAATGGTTTATATGGCATTGTGTATAGACTGCCGGCACTAGAAGTTGTCCTGTGTATAGTAACTACTCACTAATGGTTTGTATGGTGCTGGGTACAGACTGCTGGCACTGGAAGTTGTCCCTGTGTATAGTAACTACTCACTAATGGTTTGTATGGCATTGGGTATAGACTGCTGGCACTAGAAGTTGTCCTGTGTATAATAATTACTCACTAATG
Organism: Bombina bombina; assembly: GCF_027579735.1. Lineage (NCBI taxonomy): Eukaryota > Metazoa > Chordata > Amphibia > Anura > Bombinatoridae > Bombina > Bombina bombina. Next base: position 118,348,699 of record NC_069510.1, read on the forward strand.
GTTTGTATGGCAATGGGTACAGACTGCTGGCACTAGAAGTTGTCCTGTGAATGTGGGGGTCATGAAGGATTTACCAGCTGATGTTCTCCTTGGAAATACCTTGGTCCCCCTTGTTTCTGCCTATGCTCCCATGGGTCCCGCTGATGTTAACCCTGTGACTACCCGTGCTCAGATCCGTGCAGCAGAGACTGACCCCCCTGCTGCTAAGCCCCAGGACGCTGAGCTCAGTAAATCTCTATCCGCTATTGATATGTGGGAGTCACGTTACAATGCGCTGATGAAGGAGAAGAGTCACGTAGAGGATAAAATGGTCACGTTAAATAATCATGTAACAGTGCTAGCGGGAGAGAAGAGGAGTGCAGAGGAAAAAGCACGTTTAGAACAGGAATCTCTGCTAGACAAGCTGCACCGACAGACTGCAGAAAACACCAGCTTGAGAGTGGAACATGAAACATTAAGGACAAACTTAGTGACACTGGAGGAGAAGCTGACGCTGGCTCATAGTGAGGTGCAGCAACTCAAGGGCACCCTATGTCAGTATGAAGGGATTGTGGATACCTATAAAGAGCAGGTACAAAAACCACGTAAAGAAGCCAATGATATTTTGAAGGACTGTTTAGCCCTAGTCGGGGCACTGAAGAGGTTGAACCCTTATTTATACAGACAGGGATTCTCTCTCATAACGGGAATACAGATGGATTGTCCCAGCAAACTGACATGCCTACCACCCCTTAGTCCGGTCATCCCCAGGTTGACCCGCAAAAGGGTCAAGCCGGGTCTGCCGGAGTGTTCCACAAGGGGGGAGCTATGTGACAGACCCTTCTGTCAGGACTGAAAGAGTTAACTGTGTTTAGCTTTAAGAATCTAATTTCTAAAGACAGGTTTTCTGGCCTCAGCTATTGTGTGCTATAATTACATTTAAGTAATAAACAGGCCATTGTTTAATCACCCTCAGAGAACAGACGCTAGGTGATAAGACAAGCCAAATGTGTTTAAGTTGTTATCTGCCTAAGTAAAGTATTTAAGTAATATAATTCTATTGTATCATGTCAAGGGCGCTTCTCCCTTTTATCTAATGTACAACATTCTTTCAACCCCCATCTGAGGGGGGGTCAAAAACCTGTATAAATCTGTGTGCTGCCTTCAAATAAAGTTGTCATTCTGTTTTAAACCTGAAACTGGCTGGGTTGTGAATTGCTGATTGTCTATGCAGGACATTGTTCATCTGGGGTTAACCCTTGGTACACAGTTGGTACCGTAACAGTTTGTATGGTGCTGGGTACAGACTGCTGGCACTGGAAGTTGTCCCTGTGTATAGTAACTACTCACTAATGGTTTGTATGGCATTGGGTATAGACTGCTGGCACTAGAAGTTGTCCTGTGTATAGTAACTACTCACTAATGGTTTGTATGGCACTGGGTACAGACTGCTGGCACAAGAAATTGTCCTGTGTATAGTAACTACTCACTAATGGTTTGTATGGTGCTGGGTACAGACTGCTGGCACTGGAAGTTGTCCCTGTGTATAGTAACTACACATTAATTGTTTGTATAGCGCTGGGTACAGACTGCTGGAACTGGAAGTTGTCCCTGTGTATAGTAACTACTCACTAATGGTTTGTATGAAACTGGGTACAGAATGCTGGCACTGGAAGTTGTCTCTGTGTATAGTAACTACTCACGTATGGTTTGTATGGTGCTGGGTACAGACAGCTGGCACTGGAAGTTGTCCCTGTGTATAGTAACTACTCACTAATGGTTTGTATGGCATTGGGTATAGACTGCCGGCACTAGAAGTTGTCCTGTGTATAGTAACTACTCACTAATGGTTTGTATGGTGCTGGGTACAGACTGCTGGCACTGGAAGTTGTCCCTGTGTATAGTAACTAACCACTAAGGGTTTGTATGGCATTGGGTATAGACTGCTGGCACTAGAAGTTGTCCCTGTGTATAGTAACTACTCACTAATGGTTTGTATGGCGCTGGGTACAGACTGCTGGCACTGGAAGTTGTCTCTGTGTATAGTAACTATTCACTAATAGTTTGTACGATGCTGGGTACAGACTACTCACTAATGGTTTGTATGGCATTGGGTATAGACTGCTGGCACTAGAAGTTGTCCTGTGTATAGTAATTACTCACTAATGGTTTGTATGGCACTGGGTACAGACTGCTGGCACTAGAAGTTGTCCTGTGTATAGTAACTACTCACTAATGGTTTGTATGGAGCTGGGTACAGACTGCTGGCACTAGAATTTGTCCCTGTGTATAGTAACTAACCACTAAGGGTTTGTATGGCATTGGGTATAGACTGCTGGCACTAGAAGTTGTCCCTGTGTATAGTAACTACTCACTAATGGTTTGTATGGCACTGGGTACAGACTGCTGGCACTGGAAGTTGTCCTGTGTATAGTAACTACTCACTAATGGTTTGTATGGTGCTGGGTACAGACAGCTGGCACTGGAAGTTGTCCCTGTGTATAGTAACTACTCACTAATGGTTTTTATGGCATTTGGTATAGACTCCCGGCACTAGAAGTTGTCCTGTGTATAGTAACTACTCACTAATGGTTTGTATGGTGCTGGGTACAGACTGCTGGCACTGGAAGTTGTCCCTGTGTATAGTAACTACTCACTAATGGTTTGTATGGCATTGGGTATAGACTGCTGGCACTAGAAGTTGTCCTGTGTATAGTAACTACTCACTAATGGTTTGTATGGCACTGGGTACAGACTGCTGGCACAAGAAATTGTCCTGTGTATAGTAACTACTCACTAATGGTTTGTATGGTGCTGGGTACAGACTGCTGGCACTGGAAGTTGTCCCTGTGTATAGTAACTACACATTAATGGTTTTTATAGCGCTGGGTACAGACTGCTGGAACTGGAAGTTGTCCCTGTGTATAGTAACTACTCACTAATGGTTTGTATGAAACTGGGTACAGAATGCTGGCACTGGAAGTTGTCTCTGTGTATAGTAACTACTCACGTATGGTTTGTATGGTGCTGGGTACAGACAGCTGGCACTGGAAGTTGTCCCTGTGTATAGTAACTACTCACTAATGGTTTGTATGGCATTGGGTATAGACTGCCGGCACTAGAAGTTGTCCTGTGTATAGTAACTACTCACTAATGGTTTGTATGGTGCTGGGTACAGACTGCTGGCACTGGAAGTTGTCCCTGTGTATAGTAACTACTCACTAATGGTTTACATGGCATTGGGTATAGACTGCTGGCACTAGAAGTTGTCCTGTGTATAGTAACTACTCACTAATGGTTTGTATGGAGCTGGGTACAGACTGCTGGCACTAGAAGTTGTCCCTGTGTATAGTAACTACTCACTAATGGTTTGTATGGCGCTGGGTACAGACTGCTGGCACTGGAAGTTGTCTCTGTGTATAGTAACTATTCACTAATAGTTTGTACGATGCTGGGTACAGACTGCTGGCACTGGAAGTTGTCCCTGTGTATAGTAACTACTCACTAATGGTTTGTATGACACTGGGTACAGACTGCTGGCACTGGAAGTTGTCCAAGTGTATAGTAACTACTCACTAATGGTTTGTATGGCACTGGGTATAGACTGCTGGCACTAGAAGTTGTCCTGTGTATAGTAACTACTCACTAATGGTTTGTATGGCACTGGGTATAGACTGCTGGCACTGCAAGTTATCACTGTGTATAGTAACTACTCACTAATGGTTTGCATGGTGCTGGGTACAGACTGCTGGCACTGGAAGTTGTCCCTGTGTATAATAACTACTCACTAATGGTTTGTACGGCACTGGGTACAGACAGCTGGCACTGAAAGTTGTCCCTGTGTATAGTAACTACTCACTAATGGTTTGTATGGTGCTGGGTACAGACTGCTGGCACTGGAAATTGTCCCTGTGTATAGTAACTACTCACTAATGGTTTGTACGGCACTGGGTACAGACAGCTGGCACTGAAAGTTGTCCCTGTGTATAGTAACTACTCACTAATGGTTTGTATGGCACTGGGTATAGACTGCTGGCACTAGAAGTTGTCCCTGTGTATAGTAACTACTCACTAATGGTTTGTATGAAACTGGGTACAGAATGCTGGCACTGGAAGTTATCACTGTGTATAGTAACTACTCACTAATGGTTTGCATGGTGCTGGGTACAGACTGCTGGCACTGAAAGTTGTCCCTGTGTATAGTAACTACTCACTAATGGTTTGTATGGTGCTGGGTACAGACTGCTGGCACTGGAAGTTGTCCCTGTCTATAGTAACTACTCACTAATGGTTTGTACGGCAATGAGTAAATACTGCTGGCACTGGAAGTTGTCCCTGTGTATAGTAACTACCCACTAAGGGTTTGTATGAGCTGGGTACAGACGCTGGCACTGGAAGTTGTCCCTGTGTATAGTAACTAACCACTAAGGGTTTGTATGGCATTGGGTATAGACTGCTGGCACTGGAAGTTGTCCCTGTGTATAGTAACTACTCACTAATGGTTTGTATGGCATTGGGTATAGACTGCCGGCACTTGAAGTTGTCCTGTGTATAGTAACTACTCACTAATGGTTTGTATGGTGCTGGGTACAGACTGCTGGCACTGGAAGTTGTCCCTGTGTATAGTAACTACTCATTAATGGTTTGTATAGCGCTGGGTACAGACTGCTGGAACTGGAAGTTGTCCCTGTGTATAGTAACTACTCACTAATGGTTTGTATGGCGCTGGGTACAGACTGCTGGCACTGGAAGTTGTCCCTGTGTATAGTAACTAACCACTAAGGGTTTGTATGGCATTGGGTATAGACTGCTGGCACTGGAAATTGTCCCTGTGTATAGTAACTACTCACTAATGGTTTGTATGGCATTGGGTATAGACTGCCGGTTATAGAAGATGTCCTGTGTATAGTAACTACTCACTAATGGTTTGTATGGTGCTGGGTACAGACTGCTGTCACTGGAAGTTGTCCCTGTGTATAGTAACTACTCACTAATGGTTTGTATGGCATTGGGTATAGACTGTTGGCACTAGAAGTTCTCCTGTGTATAGTAATTACTCACTAATGGTTTGTATGGCACTGGGTACAGACTGCTGGCACTAGAAGTTGTCCTGTGTATAGTAACTACTCACTAATGGTTTGTATGGAGCTGGGTACAGACTGCTGGCACTAGAAGTTGTCCCTGTGTATAGTAACTAACCACTAAGGGTTTGTATGGCATTGGGTATAGACTGCTGGCACTAGAAGTTGTCCCTGTGTATAGTAACTACTCACTAATGGTTTGTATGGCATTGGGTATAGACTGCTGGCACTAGAAGTTGTCCCTGTGTATAGTAACTACTCACTAATAGTTTTTTATGGTGCTGGGTACAGACTGCTGGCACTGGAAGTTGTCCCTGTGTATAGTAACTACTCACTAATTGTCAGGGATTTGTGCATACTGTTTCTTTAAATTAGCCGCACCAATTACCTCCTTGCAGCTCCTTTAAATCACCTTCTCACTAAGCAATCACTGCTTAGTATTTTGTTATTCAACCCTGAGTAACTCTGAGCCTCCTGCTCCCTCCTGTGACTATAGTTCTATAGATATCTTTTGATCTTTTCCTGCAGGTCTTTTGTGTTGGCTACTCTGAACTTTTAATCTACAGCACATTGTCTTGGAATCAATATTTCTATCAGAGACACTGCATGAACTTATCCTTTTGTTTGCTTATTTCACTTTCAGCTTTCCTGCCCACCGGAGTCAGTCCTCAGACTGTCTGGATCCGGACCTCTGTACTCCTCAAAGTACCGACTCTCTCTGAACCAGCACCTCTCAAACTAAGGTACAATTTCTCCTCAAATAATTACTTACCGGAAAAGTTTCTATCGCAGCTTCTGTTCCTAAGCGCTCTCCGCTGCCTGTGTTTGCCTGACGTCACACGCTACTCAAGCTGCAGCGTGTGAACAGAGTACACTTCTCCCTCTGCTAAAGCTCCTTCCTCATACACGCTGAATTGGCTTGCTTCGTCTGGAATGAACTGTGAGTACCTCTAATAGAGGAAAACCTAACCTACCGCATTTGAAATAAGAACTGTTCATAACTGGAAAGGTTCATTTAATGCAATTTAGTTCATTCATAATGTTAACAAATATGACTGAGTGAAATGCCTTCCGCTTGGAGTTGTCTCTGTATTTAAATCCTGCAGTGCCTATATTATTATTCTCTTCTGATCTCACTCTATGAGTTAAAGAAGAAGTCTCTTATCTGAATATTTGGGGATATTCTGAATCTTTGACTTAACAAACTAACCTTACACTAATTCAACTGATAACATTCAGAACCCAGTGTTATCATATCACTTAGTGTTACAAACCAACAATTACTTATATTTGTTTGCTAAGTAACTGGTTAACAGTTTCTCTCAGAAAAATCAAACAAGTGTTTGTAGTTTCTTACATAATACTAAGCCATAAAAGTAAACCATACTTAGCATGGATCCTGCTGAAATACCACAGTTTGTATACAACTTAAATCAGAAAGTGGATCAAATGGGACAAGCTATACTTGATTTACAGGCAGAAAATAAGGTAATTAGAGAATTACTTAAAGATGTGAAAGAACACACCTCAGGCCCAGAACCACAAGTAAGCTTACCAGAGTTGTTTTTTGGAGACAGAAGAATGTACAGACAATTTAAGAACGCATGTCAACTTTTGTATACCTTAAAACCTAAAACCTATCCTACAGATAGAGTGAGGGTGCTGACTACAATATCATTTCTGAGGTCAGAGCCTAGGATTTGGGCTGATCATTTATGTGAATTGAATGACCCTCTGTTGAATTCCTTATCAGATTTTTTCACAGCTATGGATGAGCTATACCGTGATGCGGACATACAACTTACCGCAGAACAGAAAATGAGGAGCCTTAAACAAGGAAAGAAATCAGTGGAGGAATATATCACTGAATTTAAATTATATGCTTCAGACTCAGCTTGGAGTTTGGTATCACTTAGGAACCAGTTCAGACTGGGCCTGTCAGACATCATCAAGGATGAACTTGCACGTATGGAATTACCCAGCACCCTAGAAGCCCTAATGAAGGTAGCCACACAAATAGACCGAAGATTAAGAGAAAGAAAGGCAGAAAGAACCAACCAGGATAGTACACCAAAACCCTCCACTGCAGCGTACCACCCTCCAAAGACCTCCTCAATTGATCAACCATCTCCCATGGAAATAGGAGTAATTAGAGGACCACTAACTCCAGATGAAAGATTGAGGAGAAGAACAAACCATTTGTGTATGTACTGCGCAAACCCCAACCATATGGTCACTGACTGTCCAATCCTAAGAAAGAGCAAAAAGAGTAAGTTCAAATACTTAAATAACACCAGTACAGATGTTAAAACCGTATCTTACTGTAATCTGTCTCTCCTATTACAGTGGGACCTTAGAAGATTGGACGTCAACGCTATTTTGGATTCTGGAGCTTTTGGAAACTTTATAGATATTTCCATTGTGCAGAAAAATAAAATACCCACTATAATGAAAAAAATTCCAGTCTCTCTCAAAGTTATTGATGGTTCAACTGTTTCTTCTGGACCGATTACACACAACACTGTACCTATTCTAGTCACTACCTCTGGGGGTCATACTGAATACATAACTTTTGACATCATTCCAACACCACATTTTCCCGTTGTCTTAGGTCTTTACTGGTTACAGATGCATAACCCGACTATTGATTGGTCTCTTTCTACAATAACATTTCATTCCAATTTTTGTAAAAATACATGTTTTCCACAACCTGTAATTCTTCATGTCGATTCTACAGAAGTAACCATACCAGAGCCCTACCAAGATTTCTCGGATGTATTCAGTAAAACGGAAGCAGAAACGTTACCCCCGCACCGGATTTATGATTGTCCGATTGAGCTAGTACCAGGAGCCACTTTACCAGTCGGCCATCTCTACCCATTGAGTCAATCAGAACTTGAACATCTGAAACAATACCTGCAAGACAACCTCCGAAAAGGCTTCATTAGACCATCATCCTCACCTGCAGCAGCTGGAATGTTCTTTGTCACTAATAAAGACTCATCACTACGACCAATAATAGATTACCGTGAGCTTAATAAACGGACAATAAAAAACCGGTATCCCTTACCGCTAATTCCAGAGATGATAGAAAGGTTAACCAATGCATCCATATTCACAAAGTTGGACTTAAGAGGGGCTTACAATCTCGTACGTATCAGGGAAGGAGACGAATGGCTCGCTGCATTTAGAACTAGGTACGGGTTGTTCGAGTACCTTGTGATGCCATTCGGTCTCTGTAATGCCCCTGCCTCTTTCCAGCATTTTATAAATGATATTTTCAGAGATTTGTTAGATGTATGCTTAGTTGTATACCTTGACGACATTTTGATATATTCCAACAACTTGTCTGACCACATAAAACATGTCCGGTGGGTGCTAGCTCGTCTGAAGATTCATAAGCTATACGCCAAGATAGAGAAATGTTCTTTTCATAAAAACACCATCTCTTTTCTAGGGTATACTATCTCATCGAATGGAATTCAGATGCAGACAGAAAAGGTTGACTCAGTTAAAGACTGGCCCCAGCCAACTGATAGGAAGTCTTTACAGAGATTTCTTGGGTTCGCAAACTATTATCGCAAATTTATAAAAGATTTCTCTTCAACTGTTAAACCACTCACTCAGCTTACTGGTACCACACAACCTTTCATTTGGACTGATAAGCATACAACAGTTTTTGATCTCATAAAAAGGAAGTTCACTGAAGCTCCTATTCTTAGATTCCGTAACATTGACCTAGAATATATACTCGAGGTTGATTCCTCGGACTTCGCCATCGGGGCAGTACTGTCTCAACAAGAAGGTCCCAAAGAACCTTTACGTCCTATTTCATTTTTCTCTAAAACCATGACTTCAGCAGAAAGAAATTACGCCATTGGGGACAAGGAATTACTAGCAATTCGGAGATCTCTAGAATTTTGGCGTCATCTCTTAGAAGGCGCAAAGAAACCATTCATAATCTATACAGACCACAAAAATTTGCAGTACCTACAAAACAATAAAACTTTATCAGCCCGACAAGTCCGGTGGAGTTTGTACTTTTCAAGATTTGATTTTCAGATTGTCTACCGCCCAGCCAGTAAGAATGGGAAAGCCGATGCTCTATCCCGACAGATTCCATCCCCTCCACCCTCTGACACGCCATCTTCCATGATTCCCTCAGAACGTTTCATTGGGTTAGCTTCAGATTTATTATCAGATATCAAAAGGCTAACAGTCACCGACACACTTCCAACCACAATGACACTAAAAGAAGTAGAAGGTGTATATTATCACAAAGATAAGATCTACATACCTGAACCACTCAGAGATGAAGTTATACAGCAACATCACGACATCCCAATAGCGGGACACCCCGGTGAAAAACGTACTTTACAACTCATATCCAGACAATACTGGTGGCCACAAATGAGAAGATCTATCTCATCTTACATAAAGGGCTGTATCAACTGTCAAACATGCAAGAATGAAAGGAGTTCCCCTTACGGACTACTGATGCCGATACCCGTGTCAGACAGACCATGGAAACAAATCGGTATAGATTTCATAGTTGAATTACCTCCATCTAAAAATCAGACTACCATAATGGTAGTAGTGGATAGCTTTACTAAAATGGCCCATTTCATACCTTACCATAAAACTCCAACTTCAGCTGAAACAGCAACACTTTTCATAGAACATGTTGTCAGATTACATGGAGTACCATCAACAGTAATTTCAGACAGGGGCTCCCAGTTCACTTCAAGATTTTGGAAAAATTTATGTCTCTCCCTCAGCATACAACATCACTATACTACAGCATACCATCCTCAAGCTAATGGGCAAGTTGAGAGGATAAATCAATGGTTGGATGAATACTTATGCTGCTATTGCTCCTACCAACAAAATAACTGGGTAACTTTCCTTCCCTTTGCTGAATTTGCCTACAATAACTTAACCAGCTCCTCCACTAAACTCACACCCTTCTATGCAAACTATGGTTTCCATCCCAGTATGAGTTCCATCTCATCCATTCCATCAGATTCACCCCTAGTTGATGAGTTAAACAACGCTCTACTCGATAACGTCAAATTCATTAAGGAAAACATCATCAAGGCTCAAAGTTCCCAAAAACACTACTATGACTTAAGAAGACGAGAACCACCTACCTACAAGGTTGGAGATCGAGTCTGGTTGTCAACTAAGAATCTCAAGATTCAGTTACCCAGTAGGAAATTAACCCAGAAATTCTGTGGTCCATTTACCATATCTAAAATTGTAAATAAAAACGCTGTTACTTTGGATCTGCCTACAGCTATGAAAATTCATAGTACCTTCCATGTTTCTTTGATAAAACCCTATTCTCCAACAAGAATCTGGACTGCACTCCTTCCCCCTAGTGTTTCTATACAAGATTCCGATGTTTACGAAGTTCAAGAGTTGATAGACTCTCGGTACTCGAGGGGTAAATTACAGTATTTAGTGAGATGGAAGGGTTTCATGGAAGAAGACGATACCTGGGAACCGACGTCTAATATCTTTGCCCCAAAATTGGTTTCCCTTTATCACAGGAAGTTTCCTGATCGTCCTAGACCTCAAGCTGAGGATCAGCTTGTTTGAGGGGGGAGTCATGTCAGGGATTTGTGCATACTGTTTCTTTAAATTAGCCGCACCAATTACCTCCTTGCAGCTCCTTTAAATCACCTGCTCACTAAGCAATCACTGCTTAGTATTTTGTTATTCAACCCTGAGTAACTCTGAGCCTCCTGCTCCCTCCTGTGACTATAGTTCTATAGATATCTTTTGATCTTTTCCTGCAGGTCGTTTGTGTTGGCTACTCTGACCTTTTAATCTACAGCACATTGTCTTGGAATCAATATTTCTATCAGAGACACTGCATGAACTTATCCTTTTGTTTGCTTATTTCACTTTCAGCTTTCCTGCCCACCGGAGTCAGTCCTCAGACTGTCTGGATCCGGACCTCTGTACTCCTCAAAGTACCGACTCTCTCTGAACCAGCACCTCTCAAACTAAGGTACAATTTCTCCTCAAATAATTACTTACCGGAAAAGTTTCTATCGCAGCTTCTGTTCCTAAGCGCTCTCCGCTGCCTGTGTTTGACTGACGTCACACGCTACTCAAGCTGCAGCGTGTGAACAGAGTACACTTCTCCCTCTGCTAAAGCTCCTTCCTCATACACGCTGAATTGGCTTGCTTCGTCTGGAATGAACTGTGAGTACCTCTAATAGAGGAAAACCTAACCTACCGCATTTGAAATAAGAACTGTTCATAACTGGAAAGGTTCATTTAATGCAATTTAGTTCATTCATAATGTTAACAAATATGACTGAGTGAAATGCCTTCCGCTTGGAGTTGTCTCTGTATTTAAATCCTGCAGTGCCTATATTATTATTCTCTTCTGATCTCACTCTATGAGTTAAAGAAGAAGTCTCTTATCTGAATATTTGGGGATATTCTGAATCTTTGACTTAACAAACTAACCTTACACTAATTCAACTGATAACATTCAGAACCCAGTGTTATCATATCACTTAGTGTTACAAACCAACAATTACTTATATTTGTTTGCTAAGTAACTGGTTAACAGTTTCTCTCAGAAAAATCAAACAAGTGTTTGTAGTTTCTTACACTAATGGTTTGTATGGCACTGGGTACAGACTGCTGGCACTAGAAGTTGTCCTGTGTATAGTAACTACTCACTAATGGTTTGTATGGTGCTGGGTACAGACTGCTGGCACTGGAAGTTGTCCCTGTGTATAGTAACTACTCATTAATGGTTTGTATAGCGCTGGGTACAGAATGCTGGCACTGGAAGTTGTCCCTGTGTATAGTAACTACTCACGTATGGTTTGTACGGTGCTGGGTACAGACAGCTGGCACTGGAAGTTGTCCCTGTGTATAGTAACTACTCACTAATGGTTTGTATGAAGCTGGGTACAGAATGCTGGCACTGGAAGTTGTCCCTGTGTATAGTAACTACTCACGTATGGTTTGTACGGTGCTGGGTACAGACAGCTGGCACTGGAAGTTGTCCCTGTGTATAGTAACTACTCACTAATGGTTTGTATGGCATTGGGTATAGACTGCCGGCACTAGAAGTTGTCCTGTGTATAGTAACTACTCACTAATGGTTTGTATGGTGCTGGGTACAGACTGCTGGCACTGGAAGTTGTCCCTGTGTATAGTAACTACTCATTAATGGTTTGTATAGCGCTGGGTACAGACTGCTGGAACTGGAAGTTGTCCCTGTGTATAGTAACTACTCACTAATGGTTTGTATGGCGCTGGGTACAGACTGCTGGCACTGGAAGTTGTCCCTGTGTATAGTAACTACTCACTAATGGTTTGTATGGTGCTGGGTACAGACTGCTGGCACTGGAAGTTGTCCCTGTGTATAGTAACTACTCACTAATGGTTTGTATGGCATTGGGTATAGACTGCTGGCACTAGAAGTTGTCCTGTGTATAGTAATTACTCACTAATGGTTTGTATGGCACTGGGTACAGACTGCTGGCACTAGAAGTTGTCCTGTGTATAGTAACTACTCACTTATGGTTTGTATGGAGCTGGGTACAGACTGCTGGCACTAGAAGTTGTCCCTGTGTATAGTAACTACTCACTAATGGTTTGTATGGCTCTGGGTACAGACTGCTGGCACTGGAAGTTGTCCCTGTCTATAGTAACTACTCACTAATGGTTTGTACGGCAATGGGTAAAAACTGCTGGCACTGGAAGTTGTCCCTGTGTATAGTAACTATTCACTAATAGTTTGTACGGTGCTGGGTACAGACTGCTGGCACTGGAAGTTGTCCTGTGTATAGTAACTACTCGCTAATGGTTTGTATGGAGCTAGGTACAGACTGCTGGCACTGGAAGTTGTCCCTGTGTATAGTAACTACTCACTAATGGTTTGTATGGCATTGGGTATAGACTGCTGGCACTGGAAGTTGTCCCTGTGTATAGTAACTACTCACTAATGGTTTGTATGGCATTGGGTATAGACTCCCGGCACTAGAAGTTGTCCCTGTGTATAGTAACTACTCACTAATGGTTTGTATGGCATTGGGTATAGACTGCTGACACTAGAAGTTGTCCCTGTGTATAGTAACTACTCACTAAAGGTTTGTATGGCACTGGGTACAGACTGCTGGTACTAGAAGTTGTCCTGTGTATAGTAACTACTCACTAATGGTTTGTATGGTGCTGGGTACAGACTGCTGGCACTGGAAGTTGTCCCTGTGTATAGTAACTACTTATTAATGGTTTGTATAGCGCTGGGTACAGACTGCTGGAACTGGAAGTTGTCCCTGTGTATAGTAACTACTCACTAATGGTTTGTATGAAGCTGGGTACAGAATGCTGGCACTGGAAGTTGTCCCTGTGTATAGTAACTACTCACGTATGGTTTGTACGGTGCTGGGTACAGACAGCTGGCACTGGAAGTTGTCCCTGTGTATAGTAACTACTCACTAATGGTTTGTATGGCATTGGGTATAGACTGCTGGCACTAGAAGTTGTCCCTGTGTATAGTAACTACTCACTAATGGTTTGTATGGCGCTGGGTACAGACTGCTGGCACTGGAAGTTGTCCCTGTCTATAGTAACTACTCACTAATGGTTTGTATGGCATTGGGTATAGACTGCTGGCACTAGAAGTTGTCCCTGTGTATAGTAACTACTCACTAATAGTTTGTATGGTGCTGGGTACAGACTGCTGGCACTGGAAGTGTTCCCTGTGTATAGTAACTACTCACTAATGGTTTGTATGGCATTGGGTATAGACTGCTGGCACTAGAAGTTGTCCTGTGTATAGTAACTACTCACTAATGGTTTGTATGGCACTGGGTACAGACTGCTGGCACTAGAAGTTGTCCTGTGTATAGTAACTACTCACTAATGGTTTGTATGGTGCTGGGTACAGACTGCTGGCACTGGAAGTTGTCCCTGTGTATAGTAACTACTCATTAATTGTTTGTATAGCGCTGGGTACAGAATGCTGGCACTGGAAGTTGTCCCTGTGTATAGTAACTACTCACGTATGGTTTGTACGGTGCTGGGTACAGACAGCTGGCACTGGAAGTTGTCCCTGTGTATAGTAACTACTCACTAATGGTTTGTATGGCATTAGGTATAGACTGCCGGCACTAGAAGTTGTCCTGTGTATAGTAACTACTCACTAATGGTTTGTATGGAGCTGGGTACAGACTGCTGGCACTAGAAGTTGTCCCTGTATATAGTAACTACTCACTAATGGTTTGTATGGCGCTGGGTACAGACTGCTGGCACTGGAAGTTGTCCCTGTCCATAGTAACTACTCACTAATGGTTTGTACGGCAATGGGTAAAAACTGCTGGCACTGGAAGTTGTCCCTGTGTATAGTAACTATTCACTAATAGTTTGTACGGTGCTGGGTACAGACTGCTGGCACTGGAAGTTGTCCCTGTGTATAGTAACTACTTACTAATGGTTTGTATGGCACTGGGTATAGACTGCTGGCACTGGATGTTGTCCCTGTGTATACTAACTATTTACTAATGGTTTGTACAGCGCTGGGTACAGACTGCTGGCACCGGAAGTTGTCCCTGTGTATACTAACTACTCACTAATGGTTTGTATGACACAGGGTACAGACTGCTGGCACTGGAAGTTGTCCAAGTGTATAGTAACTACTCACTAATGGTTTGTATGGCACTGGGTATAGACTGCTGGCACTGGAAGTTATCACTGTGTATAGTAACTACTCACTAATGGTTTGCATGGTGCTGGGTACAGACTGCTGGCACTGGAAGTTGTCCCTGTGTATAGTAACTACTCACTAATGGTTTGTACGGCACTGGGTACAGACAGCTGGCACTGAAAGTTGTCCCTGTGTATAGTAATTACTCACTAATGGTTTGTATGGTGCTGGGTACAGACTGCTGGCACTGGAAATTGTCCCTGTGTATAGTAACTACTCACTAATGGTTTGTACGGCACTGGGTACAGACAGCTGGCACTGAAAGTTGTCCCTGTGTATAGTAACTACTCACTAATGGTTTGTATGGCACTGGGTATAGACTGCTGGCACTGGAAATTATCACTGTGTATAGTAACTACTCACTAATGGTTTGCATGGTGCTGGGTACAGACTGCTGGCACTGGAAGTTGTCCCTGTGTATAGTAACTACTCACTAATGGTTTGTATGGTGCTGGGTACAGACTGCTGGCACTGGAAGTTGTCCCTGTCTATAGTAACTACTCACTAATGGTTTGTACGGCAATGGGTAAAAACTGCTGGCACTGGAAGTTGTCCCTGTGTTTAGTAACTACTCACTAATGGTTTGTATGGCATTGGGTATAGACTGCCGGCACTAGAAGTTGTCCTGTGTATAGTAACTACTCACTAATGGTTTGTACGGCACTGGGTACAGACAGCTGGCACTGAAAGTTGTCCCTGTGTATAGTAACTACTCACTAATGGTTTGTATGGCACTGGGTATAGACTGCTGGCACTGGAAATTATCACTGTGTATAGTAACTACTCACTAATGGTTTGCATGGTGGTGGGTACAGACTGCTGGCACTGGAAGTTGTCCCTGTGTATAGTAACTACTCACTAATGGTTTGTATGGTGCTGGGTACAGACTGCTGGCACTGGAAGTTGTCCCTGTCTATAGTAACTACTCACTAATGGTTTGTACGGCAATGGGTAAAAACTGCTGGCACTGGAAGTTGTCCCTGTGTATAGTAACTACCCACTAAGGGTTTGTATGAGCTGGGTACAGACGCTGGCACTGGAAGTTGTCCCTGTGTATAGTAACTACTCACTAATGGTTTGTATGGCGCTGGGTACAGACTGCTGGCACTGGAAGTTGTCCCTGTGTATAGTAACTAACCACTAAGGGTTTGTATGGCATTGGGTATAGACTGCTGGCACTGGAAGTTGTCCCTGTGTATAGTAACTACTCACTAAGGGTTTGTATGGTGCTGGGTACGGACTGCTGGCACTGGATGTTGTCCCTGTGTATAGTAACTATTTACTAATGGTTTGTACAGCGCTGGGTACAGACTGCTGGCACCGGAAGTTGTCCCTGTATATAGTAACTACTCACTAATAGTTTGTATGGCATTGGGTATAGACTGCTGGCACTAGAAGTTGTCCTGTGTATAGTAACTACTCACTAATGGTTTGTATGGAGCTGGGTACAGACTGCTGGCACTGGAAGTTGTCCCTGTGTATAGTAACTACTCACTAATGGTTTGTATGACACTGGGTACAGACTGCTGGCACTAGAAGTTGTCCTGTGTATAGTAACTACTCACTAATAGTTTGTATGGCATTGGGTATAGACTGCTGGCACTAGAAGTTGTCCTGTGTATAGTAACTACTCACTAATGGTTTGTATGGAGCTGGGTACAGACTGCTGGCACTGGAAGTTGTCCCTATGTATAGTAACTACTCACTAATGGTTTGTATGCCATTGGGTATAGACTGCTGGCACTAGAAGTTGTCCTGTGTATAGTAACTACTCACTAATGGTTTGTATGGAGCTGGGTACAGACTGCTGGCACTGGAAGTTGTCTCTGTGTATAGTAACTACTCACTAATGGTTTGTATGGCATTGGGTATAGACTGCTGGCACTAGAAGTTGTCCTGTGTATAGTAACTACTCACTAATGGTTTGTATGGAGCTGGGTACAGACTGCTGGCATTGGAAGTTGTCCCTGTCTATAGTAACTACTCACTAATGGTTTGTACGGCAATGGGTAAAAACTGCTGGCACTGGAAGTTGTCCCTGTGTATAGTAACTACCCACTAAGGGTTTGTATGAGCTGGGTACAGACGCTGGCACTGGAAGTTGTCCCTGTGTATAGTAACTACTCACTAATGGTTTGTATGGAGCTGGGTACAGACTGCTGGCATTGGAAGTTGTCCCTGTGTATAGTAACTACTCACTAATGGTTTGTATGACACTGGGTACAGACTGCTGGCACTAGAAGTTGTCCTGTGTATAGTAACTACTCACTAATAGTTTGTATGGCATTGGGTATAGACTGCTGGCACTAGAAGTTGTCCTGTGTATAGTAACTACTCACTAATGGTTTGTATGGAGCTGGGTACAGACTGCTGGCACTGGAAGTTGTCCCTATGTATAGTAACTACTCACTAATGGTTTGTATGCCATTGGGTATAGACTGCTGGCACTAGAAGTTGTCCTGTGTATAGTAACTACTCACTAATGGTTTGTATGGAGCTGGGTACAGACTGCTGGCACTGGAAGTTGTCTCTGTGTATAGTAACTACTCACTAATGGTTTGTATGGCATTGGGTATAGACTGCTGGCACTAGAAGTTGTCCTGTGTATAGTAACTACTCACTAATGGTTTGTATGGAGCTGGGTACAGACTGCTGGCACTGGAAGTTGTCCCTGTGTATAGTAACTACTCACTAATGGTTTGTACGGCAATGGGTAAAAACTGCTGGCACTGGAAGTTGTCCCTGTGTATAGTAACTACCCACTAAGGGTTTGTATGAGCTGGGTACAGACGCTGGCACTGGAAGTTGTCCCTGTGTATAGTAACTACTCACTAATGGTTTGTATGGCGCTGGGTACAGACTGCTGGCACTGGAAGTTGTCCCTGTGTATAGTAACTAACCACTAAGGGTTTGTATGGCATTGGGTATAGACTGCTGGCACTGGAAGTTGTCCCTGTGTATAGTAACTACTCACTAAGGGTTTGTATGGTGCTGGGTACGGACTGCTGGCACTGGATGTTGTCCCTGTGTATAGTAACTATTTACTAATGGTTTGTACAGCGCTGGGTACAGACTGCTGGCACCGGAAGTTGTCCCTGTATATAGTAACTACTCACTAATAGTTTGTATGGCATTGGGTATAGACTGCTGGCACTAGAAGTTGTCCTGTGTATAGTAACTACTCACTAATGGTTTGTATGGAGCTGGGTACAGACTGCTGGCACTGGAAGTTGTCCCTGTGTATAGTAACTACTCACTAATGGTTTGTATGACACTGGGTACAGACTGCTGGCACTAGAAGTTGTCCTGTGTATAGTAACTACTCACTAATAGTTTGTATGGCATTGGGTATAGACTGCTGGCACTAGAAGTTGTCCTGTGTATAGTAACTACTCACTAATGGTTTGTATGGAGCTGGGTACAGACTGCTGGCACTGGAAGTTGTCCCTATGTATAGTAACTACTCACTAATGGTTTGTATGCCATTGGGTATAGACTGCTGGCACTAGAAGTTGTCCTGTGTATAGTAACTACTCACTAATGGTTTGTATGGAGCTGGGTACAGACTGCTGGCACTGGAAGTTGTCTCTGTGTATAGTAACTACTCACTAATGGTTTGTATGGCATTGGGTATAGACTGCTGGCACTAGAAGTTGTCCTGTGTATAGTAACTACTCACTAATGGTTTGTATGGAGCTGGGTACAGACTGCTGGCATTGGAAGTTGTCCCTGTGTATAGTAACTACTCACTAATTGTTTGTATGGCATTGGGTATAGACTGCTGGCACTAGAAGTTTTCCCTGTGTATAGTAACTACTCACTAATGGTTTGTATGGCATTGGGTATAGACTGCTGGCACTAGAATTTGCCCTGTGTATAGTAACTACTCACTAATGGTTTGTATGGAGCTGGGTACAGACTGCTGGCACTGGAAGTTGTCCCTGTGTATAGTAACTACTCACTAATGGTTTGTATGGCATTGGGTATAGACTGCTGGCACTAGAAGTTGTCCCTATGTATAGTAACTGCTCACTAATGGTTTGTATGGCGCTGGGTACAGACTGCTGGCACTTGAAGTTGTCCCTGTGTATAGTAACTACTCACTAATGGTTTGTATGGCGCTGGGTACAGACTGCTGGCACTGGAAGTTGTCCCTGTGTATAGTAACTACTCACTTATGGTTTGTATGGCGCTGGGTACAGACAGCTGGCACTGGAAGTTGTCCCTGTGTATAGTAACTACTCACTAATGGTTTGTATGGTACTGGGTACAGATTGCTGGCACTGGAAGTTATCCCTGTGTATAGTAACTTCTCACTAATGGTTTGTATGGTGCTGGATACTATACTATGTATAGTAACTACTCACTAATGCTTTGTACGGCGCTGGGTTCAGACTGCTGGAGTTGTCCTTTACACATAGAGGTTTATTTATCACCCATCAGCATATTTTAGTCCTGGGTTCATTATATTTCCGCAAAGAACAAAAAGCTACACTGTCTCTTCAAGAAAACTGTGTTTGCCTTGTGCAGATAGTGGTTCAGCTCATGATGGATGAGGTTAGGGTTGGGGACTCAAGGGGGGGGGGGTATTCAATATAATATGTGTATGGTGTGTTTTAGTGTTTTTTCCTCACAGGCCTTAGCCAGCAGATCGTTCTGGACTTAGGCTCCGCCCCTGCCTCCCCTTTGGCGCACTCTCTCTCTCTCTCCCTCACAGGATCTCCAAGTGACTGAAAATTTTCTCTGGGCCTGTGTCCAGAGCTTACAAGCTATCTTGCTCCAGTTTTAAGCATTTATGGGGTAGATTACAAGTAGAACACTAATTTTTCTTTCATGTAATTAGCAAGAGTCCATGAGCTAGTGACGTATGGGATATACATTCCTACCAGGAGGGGCAAAGTTTCCCAAACCTTAAAATGCCTATAAATACACCCCTCACCACACCCACAATTCAGTTTTACAAACTTTGCCTCCGATGGAGGTGGTGAAGTAAGTTTGTGCTAGATTCTACGTTGATATGCGCTCCGCAGCAAGTTGGAGCCCGGTTTTCCTCTCAGCGTGCAGTGAATGTCAGAGGGATGTGAGGAGAGTATTGCCTATTTGAATGCAGTGATCTCCTTCTAAGGGGTCTATTTCATAGGTTCTCTGTTATCGGTCGTAGAGATTCATCTCTTACCTCCCTTTTCAGATCGACGATATACTCTTATATATACCATTACCTCTGCTGATTCTCGTTTCAGTACTGGTTTGGCTATCTGCTATATGTAGATGAGTGTCCTGGGGTAAGTAAGTCTTATTTTCTGTGACACTCCTAGCTATGGTTGGGCACTTTGTTTATAAAGTTCTAAATATATGTATTCAAACATTTATTTGCCTTGACTCAGAATGTTCAACTTTCCTTATTTTTCAGACAGTCAGTTTCATATTTGGGATAATGCATTTTAATTTAACATTTTTTACCTTAAAATTTGACTTTTTCCCTGTGGGCTGTTAGGCTCGCGGGGGCTGAAAATGCTTCATTTTATTGCGTCATTCTTGGCGCGGACTTTTTTGGCGCAAAAATTCTATTTCCGTTTCCGGCGTCATACGTGTCGCCGGAAGTTGCGTCATTCTTTGGCGCCAAAAAGCATTTAGGCGCCTAATAATGTGGGCGTCTTATTTGGCGCGAAAAAATATGGGCGTCACTTTTGTCTCCACATTATTTAAGTCTCATTTTTTATTGCTTCTGGTTGCTAGAAGCTTGTTCTTTGGCATTTTTTCCCATTCCTGAAACTGTCATTTAAGGAATTTGATCAATTTTGCTTTATATGTTGTTTTTTTCTTTTACATATTGCAAGATGTTCCACGTTGCAACTGAGTCAGAAGTTACTTCAGGAAAGTCACTGCACAGTGCTGGAGCTACCAAGCTAAGTGTATCTGCTATAAACTTTTGGTATCTGTTTCTCCAGCTGTTATTTGTATTGCATGTCATGTCAAAATTATTAATGCAGATAAAATTTCCTTTAGTACTGTTACATTACCTGTTGCTGTTCCGTCAACATCTAATTTTCAGAGTGTTCCTGATAACATAAGAGATTTTATTTTTTAAATCCATTAAGAAGGCTATGTCTGTTATTTCTCCTTCTAGTATACATAAAAGTCTTTTAAAACTTCTCTTTTTTCAGATGAATTTTTAAATAAACATCATCATTCTGATACTGATAATGGTTCTTCTGGTTCAGAGGTTTCTGTCTCAGAGGTTGATGCTGATAAATCTTTGTATTTGTTCAAGATGGAATTTATTCGTTCTTTACTTAAAGAAGTGTTATTTGCATTAGAAATAGAGGATTCTGGTCCTCTTGATTCTAAATGTAAACGTTTAAATAAGGTTTTTTAAATCTCCTGTAGTTATTCCAGAAGTGTTTTATCTCCCTGATGCTATTTCTGAAGTAATTTCCAGGGAATGGAATAATTTGGGTACTTTATTTACTCCTTCTAGACGTTTAAGCAAATTATATCCTGTGCCATCTGACAGATTAGAGTTTTTTGAGACAAAAATCCCTAAGGTTATGGGGCTGTCTCTACTCCTGCTAATGTACTACTATTCCTACGGCAGATAGTACTTCATTTAAGGATCCTTTAGATAGGAAAATTGAATCCTTTCTAAGAAAAGCTTACTTATGTTCAGGTAATCTTCTTAGACCTGCTATATTTTTAGCGGATGTTGCTGCAGCTTCAACTTTTTGATTAGAAGCTTTAGAGCAACAAGTAACAGATCATAATTTTATAGCATTATTATTATTCTATAACATGCTAATAATTTTATTGGTGATACCATCTTTTGATATCATTAGAGTTGATGTCAGGTATATGTCTCTAGCTATTTTAGCTAGAGAAGCTTTATGGATTAAACTTGGAATGCTGACATGTCTTCTAAGTCATCTTTGCTTTCCCTTTCTTTCCAGGGTAAATAATCATTTTAGTTCCTTTCCTTACAAGGAACAAAATCCTGATCCTTCATCCTCAGGAGCGGTATCAGTTTGGAAACTATTTCCAGTTTGGAATATATCCAAGCCTTATAGAAACCTATAGCCAGCTCCTAAGTACCTATGAAGGTGCGGCCCTTATTCCAGCTCAGCTGGTATGGGGCAGATTACGTTTTCTTCAAAGAAATTTGGATCAATTCCGTTCTTAATCTCTGGTTTCAGAAACATTGTTTCAGAAAGGTACAGAATTGGCTTCAAGTTAAGGCCTCCTGCTAAGAGATTCTTTTCTTTCCCGTGTCCCAGTTAACACAGCAAAGGCTCAGCATTTCTGTAATGTGTTTCAGATCTAGAGTTGGCTGGAGTATTTATGCCAGTTCCAGTTCTGGAACAGGGGCTGGGGTTTTATTTTATCTCTTCATTTGTACCAAAGAAGGTCAATTCCTTCAGACCAGTTCCGGATCTGTCATTATTGAATCGTTATGTTAGGATACCAACATTCAAGATGGTTATTGTAGGACTATCCTGCCTTTTGTTTAGCAAGGGCATTATATGTCTACAATAGATTTACAGGATGTGTATCTGCATATTCCGATTCATCCAGATCACTTTTAGTGTCTGAGATTCTCTTTTTAGACAAGCATTACCAGTTTTGTGGCTCTACCGTTTGGCCTAGCCTCAGTTCCAAGAATTTTTTTCAAAGGTTCTCGGTGCCCCTTTTTTCTGTAATCAGAGAATAGGGTTTTGGTATTTCCTTATTTGGACGATATCTTGGTACTTGCTCAGTCTTCTCATTTTCGAAGAATCTCATACGAATCGACTTGTGTTGTTTCTTCAATTTCATGGTTGGAGGATCAATTTACCATTCAGTTCATTGATTCCTCAGACAAGGGTAACCTTTTTAGGTTTCTAGATAAATTCAGTGTCTATGACTCTGTCCTTGTCAGACAAGAGAAGTTTAACATTGATATCAGCTTGTCAAAACCTTCAGTCACAATCATTCCCTTTGGTAGCCTTATGCATGGAAATGTTGGGTCTTAGGACTGCCGCATCAGATGCGATCTCCTTTGCTCGTTTTCACATGCGATCTCTTCAGCTCTGTATGCTGACCCAATGGTGCAGGGATTACTCAAAGATATCTCAATTAATATCTTTAAACCGATTTTACAACACTCTCTGACATGGTGGACAGATCACCATCGTTTAGTTCAGGGGGCTTCTTTGTTCTTCCGACCTGGACTATAATCTCAACAGATGCAAGTCTTACAGGTTGGGGAGCTGTGTGGGGGTATCTGACGGCACAAGGGGTTTGGGAATCTCAGGAGGTGAGATTTCCGATCAATATTTTGGAACTCCGTGCAATTTTCAGAGCTCTTCAGTCTTGGCCTCTTCTCAAGAGAGAGTTGTTCATTTGTTTTCAGATAGACAATGTCACAACTGTGGCATACATCAATCATCAAGGAGGGACTCACAGTCCTCTGGCTATGAAAGAAGTATCTCGAATTTTGGTTTGGGCGGAATCCAGCTCCTGTCTAATCTCTGCGGTTCATATCCCAGGTATGGACAATTGGAAAGCGGATTATCTCAGTCGCCAAACGTTGCATCCGGGCGAATGGTCTCTTCACCCAGAGGTATTTCTTCAGATTGTTCAAATGTGGGAACTTCCAGAAATAGATCTGATGGCTTCTCATCTAAACAAGAAACTTCCCAGGTATCTGTCCAGATCCCGGGATCCTCAGGCGGAGGCAGTGGATGCATTATCACTTCCTTGGAAGTATCATCCTGCCTATATCTTTCCGCCTCTAGTTCTTCTTCCAAGAGTAATCTCCAAGATTCTGAAGGAATGCTCGTTTGTTCTGCTGGTAGCTCCGGCATGGCCTCACAGGTTTTGGTATGCGGATCTTGTCCGGATGGCCTCTTGCCAACCGTGGACTCTTCCGTTAAGACCAGACCTTTTGTCTCAAGGTCCTTTTTTCCATCAGGATCTGAAATCCTTAAATTTAAAGGTATGGAGATTGAACGCTTGATTCTTGGTCAAAGAGGTTTCTCTGACTCTGTGATTAATACTATGTTACAGGTTCGTAAATTTGTATCCAGAGAGATATATTATAGAGTCTGGAAGACTTATATTTCTTGGTGTCTTTCTCATCATTTTTCTTGGCATTCTTTTAGAATACCGAGAATATTACAGTTTCTTCAGGATGGTTTAGATAAGGGTTTGTCCGCAAGTTCCTTGAAAGGTCAAATCTCTGCTCTTTCTGTTCTTTTTCACAGACAGATTGCTATTCTTCCTGATATTCATTGTTTTGTACAAGCTTTGGTTCGTATAAAGCCTGTCATTAAGTCAATTTCTCCTCCTTGGAGTTTGAATTTGGTTCTGGGGGCTCTTCAAGCTCCTCCATTTGAACCTATGCATTCATTGGATATTAAATTACTTTCTTGGAAAGTTTTGTTCCTTTTGGCCATCTCTTCTGCCAGAAGAGTTTCTGAATTATCTGCTCTTTCTTGTGAGTCTCCTTTTCTGATTTTTCATCAGGATAAGGCGGTGTTGCGAACTTCTTTTGAATTTTTACCTAAGTTGTGAATTCCAACAACATTAGTAGAGACATTGTGGTTCCTTCATTATGTCTTAATCCTAAGAATTCTAAGGAGAAATCGTTGCATTCTTTGGATGTTATTAGAGCTTTGAAATATTATGTTGAAGCTACTAAGGCTTTCCGAAAGACTTCAAGTTTATTTGTTATCTTTTCCGGTTTTATAAAGGCCAGAAAACTTCTGCCATTTCTTTGGCATCTTGGTTGAAATCTTTAATTCATCCTGCCTATGTTGAGTCGGGTAAGACTCCGCCTCATAGGATTACAGCTCATTCTACTAGGTCAGTTTCTACTTCCTGGGCGTTTAGGAATGAAGCTTCGGTTGATCAGATTTGCAAAGCGGCAACTTGGTCCTCTTTGCATACTTTTACCAAATTCTACCATTTTGTTGTATTTTCTTCTTCTGAAGCAGTTTTTGGTAGAAAAGTACTTCAGGCAGCGTTTTCAGTTTGAATCTTCTGCTTATGTTTTTTCATTAAACTTTATTTTGGGTGTGGATTATTTTCAGCAGGAATTGGCTGTCTTTATTTTATCCCTCCCTCTCTAGTGACTCTTGTGTGGAAAGATCCACATCTTGGGTAGTCATTATCCCATACGTCACTAGCTCATGGACTCTTGCTAATTACATGAAAGAAAACATAATTTATGTAAGAACTTACCTGATAAATTCATTTCTTTCATATTAGCAAGAGTCCATGAGGCCCGCCCTTTTTTTGTGGTGGTTATGATTTTTTTTTGTATAAAGCACAATTATTCCAATTCCTTATTTTATATGCTTTCGCACTTTTTTCTTATCACCCCAC
This sequence comes from Bombina bombina, assembly GCF_027579735.1. Classification (NCBI taxonomy): domain Eukaryota; kingdom Metazoa; phylum Chordata; class Amphibia; order Anura; family Bombinatoridae; genus Bombina; species Bombina bombina. The sequence continues at coordinate 118,373,857 of NC_069510.1, forward strand.
TTCTTGGCTATTCGTTAAACTGAATTGTGGGTGTGGTGAGGGGTGTATTTATAGGCATTTTAAGGTTTGGGAAACTTTGCCCCTCCTGGTAGGAATGTATATCCCATACGTCACTAGCTCATGGACTCTTGCTAATATGAAAGAAATGAATTTATCAGGTAAGTTCTTACATAAATTATGTTATCGTCCACCCGTAAACAGGCAAATTCGCCCGTTTACGGGCCCGCGATAAATTCTCAGCCATTACAAGTGGCTCATTATTGTTACTGCGAGCTCGCTGTAGCAATTAGCTCTCTGAAAATTAACCAGAGATCAGATAATTTTCTAAATGTGCCCCAAATTAAAAAGTACTGTAGTTTTTGTAATAAAAAACAACTGCACAAAGCAGTTTTTAGGGGTTAAAAGTGGCGGTGTGGGGTGTTAGAAAAAAAAAAACGGCACTGAAAAGTCTATGGGGAACTGTATTATAGCTGTAAATATATATGTATGTGTTAATGTGTATATACAAATATTAACACATAAATATATATGTATATAGTCGTATACATATATATTTACACTTTGCTGCATGACTTCCCCCTTCGCTGCACTAGGTTCACTGCTGTGTCTGAATGCATGAGAAAGAGGCTCCCATTGAAACCTATGGAAGCGCGATCTTTTCAGAGCAATGCTTCCATGCAATGCAAACGTGAGGTTGCATTCGCATTGCGACTAACTTGTAATACCAGCGCACATTTGCATGCGCTGGTATTACTAAGTGGAGCGCAAATATTGCATTCACGAAAGCAATATTTTGCGTTCCACTTGTAATCTAGCCCTATATTATTATCATCGGTTATTTGTAGAGCGCCAACAGATTCCGCAGCGTTAAATGTCCAATAGGTGGGTGAGTACCCTCTTAGGAGCTGCTGATGGGGTGGTAATAAATGATTTGCTTTTTTCTCTGTCTTCTGATGTGTTTTTTAGGCTGTTTGTTGTATTTTGTGCAAATTCACTGATAATATAAAGTTTGGGAATATATCTTTATTTCCAGTTACCTGCAATATTGCTTATTATTTTGCAGTCATGTCTGTACCCCACTTAATTTGACTGACCCATTAGAAGGAACCCCTAGGGAACATACTGCAGCCCAAAAACGTTCTGCAGTTCATTTCCCGTTTATTATGCAAACCTGTTCAGTGGACCAAATTAACCAGTTATGTGCTAATTTTGTCCAACATCTCCAATTTGCAAGCTCATAATCCTGTCAGTATGGCACCTTTTTTGTTTTTGTGGCCCAAGGGGATTTCACTGACTTTTCTCCAGAGTCTTCATGAGACTGACAGTGATTTTATCGGCTATCCCCAAACTAAGTAAGCGTAAGTGAAAATCAGGAGATTTACCTCACACCACCTATAATACACAGGGTCCTATCCTTAGACTCAGTTACCACCAACCTTACAAAATTCTGACTCGGCTGAGTCTTTGTTTGAGGGTTCTGAGGGTGAAGTCTCCTCTGAGGACCTTGGTCCTATGCCTGAACCTGATTCCACGTTATATTTAAAGTGGATCATATCCGCTTCCTACTTCAGGAAGTTTTCAATACCTTAAGGCTATCAGAACCAAATTCAGAGAATTCCGAACCTGTAAATAAGCTGCATATAGTTTTTAAAGTTCTGCCTAAGGCTTTTAAAGCACCAGACTTGGTTAGAGACAGTGATGTGTCACCTGCTTGTTGTCACACACAGCAAGGCACAGAGACAGTAATGACAGTGCCACCTACTTATTGTCACAACTAGGCACAGTGACAGTGATGAGTGTCACCTACTTATTGTCACACACAGCTAGGCACAGTAACAGTGATGAAAGTGTCAACTACTTATCGTCACACACAGCTAGGCACAGTGACAAGTGTCACCTACTTATTACACACAGCTCGGCACAGTGACAGTAATGACAGTGTCACCTACTTACTGTCACACACAGCTAGGCACAGTGACAGTAATGAGTGTCACCTACTTGTCACACACAGCTAGGCAGTGACAGTAATGACAGTGTCACCTACTTATTGTCACACACAGCTAGGCACAGCGACATTGATGACAGTGTCACCTGCTTATTGTCACACACAGCTAGGCACAGTGACAGTAATGATAGTGTCACCTACTTATTGTCACACACAGCTAGGCACAGCGACAGTAATGATAGTGTCACCTACTTATTGTCACACACAGCTAGGTACAGCGACAGTAATGATAGTGTCACCTACTTATTGTCACACACAGCTAGGCACAGTGACAGTAATGATAGTGTCACCTACTTATTGTCACACACAGCTAGGCACAGTGACAGTAATGATAGTGTCACCTACTTATTGTCACACACAGCTAGGCACAGTGACAGTAATGATAGTGTCACCTTATTGTAACACACAGCTAGGCACAGTGACAGTAATGATAGTCACCTGCTTATTGTCACACACAGCTAGGCACAGTGACAGTAATGATAGTGTCACCTACTTATTGTCACACACAGCTAGGCACAGCTACAGTAGAGTGTCACCTACTTATTGTCACATACAGGCACAGTGACAGTAATGAGTGTCACCTATTTATTGTCACACGCAGCTAGGTACAGTGACAGTAATGAGTGTCACCTACTTATTGTCACACGCAGCTAGGTACAGTGACAGTAATGATAGCGGTGTAATAGAACATCTACCTAGAACAAGTGGCACCTACAACAACTCTCTGGAATGGATAGCGGAAGTGACGATTTGGAAGCAGACAGTCTCCCGCAATGGTTGTGCCCTCAAACACATGTAATTGATGAAAGCGGAGAGGAGCATGCGGCTGCTACGTTTGTGCTCAATCACCTCAGCTCGCCATATGAGTGAAGCAGCAGCACGACACGGCGCCGGGCACCAGCTGCTAATGGTGAGGATGCCCCGTGCCCTTAGTGCCAGGGGCAGGCTCACATGCTGGGACAAGTGAAGTGGGTGGCGGACATATTGGCTGGGGAATTCTTTAATCATGGGTGATGAAACGTCACGTGACACGGTAGGGACGTGGTCGCCATATTGGTATGGGAGGTTCTGTAGTAGTTAGTAACGATGGTTAATAATAATCACTGCTGCACAGTGCACTATGGATAGTTATTAATAATAATCATCACTGCTGCACTATAGTAATAGTTATTAATAATAATAATCACTGCTGCACTATTAGTAATAGTTATTAATAATAATAATCACTGCTGCACTATTAGTAATAGTTATTAATAATAATAATCACTGCTGCACTATAGTAATAGTTATTAATAATAATAATCACTGCTGCACTATTAGTAATAGTTATTAATAATAATAATCACTGCTGCACTATTAGTAATAGTTAATAATAATAATAATCACTGCTGCACTATAGTAATAGTTATTAATAATAATAATCACTGCTGCACTATTAGTAATAGTTATTAATAATAATAATCACTGCTGCACTATTAGTAATAGTTATTAATAATAATAATCACTGCTGCACTATTAGTAATAGTTATTAATAATAATAATCACTACTGCACTATAGTAATAGTTATTAATAATAATAATCACTGCTGCACTATAGTAATAGTTATTAATAATAATAATAATCACTGCTGCACTATTAGTAATAGTTATTAATAATATTAATGATCACTGCTGAACTATATAGTAATAGTTATTAATAATAATAATCACTGCTGCACTATTAGTAATAGTTATTAATAATATTAATGATCACTGCTGAACTATATAGTAATAGTTAATAATAATAATCACTGCTGCACTATAGTAATAGTTATTAATAATAATAATCACTGCTGCACTATAGTAATAGTTAATAATAATAATCACTGCTGCACTATTAGTAATAGTTATTAATAATAATAATAATCACTGCTGCACTATAGTAATGTTTATTGTTATTGTCTTGTTTGGGGGATAAGGTCATTCACATGTGCTTGGGATCTTGTTTGGGGGATAAGGTCATTCACGTGTGCTTGGAATCTTGTTTGGGGGATAAGGTCATTCACGTGTGCTTGGGATCTTGTTTGGGGGATAAGGTCATTCACGTGTGCTTGGGATCTTGTTTGGGGGATAAGGTCATTCACGTGTGCTTGGGATCTTGTTTGGGGGATAAGGTCATTCACGTGTGCTTGAGATCTTGTTTGGGGGATAAGGTCATTCCCATGTGCTTGGTATCTTGTTTGGGGGGATAAGGTCATTCACATGTGCTTGGGATCTTGTTTGGGGGATAAGGTCATTCACTTGTGCTTGGGATCTTGTTTGGGGGATAAGGTCATTCCCATGTGCTTGGTATCTTGTTTGGGGGATAAGGTCATTCACATGTGTTTGGGATCTTGTTTGGGGGATTAGGTCATTCACATGTGCTTGGGATCTTGTTTGGGGGATAAGGTCATTCACGTGTGCTTGAGATCTTGTTTTGGGGGATAAGGTCATTCACGTGTGCTTGGGATCTTGTTTGGGGGATAAGGTCATTCATATGGGCTTGGGATCTTGTTTTGGGGGATAAGGTCATTCCCATGTGCTTGGGATCTTGTTTTGGGGGATAAGGTCATTCCCATGTGCTTGGTATCTTGTTTGGGGGATAAGGTCATTCACATGTGCTTGGGATCTTGTTTGGGGGATAAGGTCATTCCCATGTGCTTGGGATCTTGTTTGGGGGATAAGGTCATTCACATGTGCTTGGGATCTTGTTTGGGGGGATAAGGTCATTCACGTGTGCTTGGGATCTTGTTTGGGGGATAAGGTCATTCACGTGTGCTTGGGATCTTGTTTGGGGGATAAGGTCATTCACGTGTGCTTGGGATCTTGTTTGGGGGATAAGGTCATTCACGTGTGCTTGGGATCTTGTTTGGGGGATAAGGTCATTCACGTGTGCTTGGGATCTTGTTTGGGGGATAAGGTCATTCACGTGTGCTTGGGATCTTGTTTGGGGGATAAGGTCATTCACGTGTGCTTGGGATCTTGTTTGGGGGATAAGGTCATTCACGTGTGCTTGGGATCTTGTTTGGGGGAAAAGGTCATTCACATGTGCTTGGTATCTTGTTTGGGGGATAAGGTCATTCACGTGTGCTTGGGATCTTGTTTGGGGGATAAGGTCATTCACGTGTGCTTGGGATCTTGTTTGGGGGATAAGGTCCATCACGTGTACTTGGGATCTTGGTCGGGGGGATAAGGTCATTCCCATGTGCTTGGTATCTTGTTTGGGGAATAAGGTCAATCACCTGTACTTGGGATCTTGGTCGGGGGGATAAGGTCATTCCCATGTGTTTGGGGAATAAGGTCAATCACCTGTACTTGGGATCTTGGTCGGGGGATAAGGTCATTGACGCGTGCCTGGGATCTTGTTTGGCGATAAGGTCATTTACGTGTGCTTGGGATCTTGTTTGCACAGGTTGTTGGCTTGGGGAATTACGGAATGTCCGGCACTAGACACAATGTGGGAATGGATGCCCTGAACCTCTTAGCTCGGAGACTGAACATTGCTGAACTGTGGAAAAAAGACAAGCAGTGTGGAGCAGACATCATACAAAGCGGTATTGGTCAGGCGCGCTTGGTTCTGCTAAAACCACGCCATTTCATGAACATCAATGGGAAGAGTGTGGGCAGCGCAGGTAAAAAAAAAAAAAAAAAACCTCTTTATCACTTGTTACTAATCGTATTCCTTACAACACTAGACTTTTATACACATCATATAAATGAAACACCATATCACTTAATTTGTTCGTAACAGAGTCATTGTTTTTTGAGTAGTTTTTAAAAAAATAAGAGTATTTATGCTAAAAGGTCACTGTATTTCCTGTGTGAAACGGCAGCATTTAAATATGCCAGCAGAATTTTGTTTTTAAAAAAAATATAAAGTAAATTTTGTTTAAATTAATGTACAGTATCAGATGTGCACTTCCTACAAATACCAGTCAGCCCACGTGCACAAACAGGAAGTGCCTACCAGTCCACATGCACTAACAAGAAGGGCCTACCAGCCCACATACTTTAAGGGGGAAGTGCCTGCCAGCCCATGTTCGTTAACAGGAAGTGCCTACCAGCCCAAGTGCGCTAACAGGAAGTGCCTACCAGCCCAAGTGAGCTAACAGGAAGTGCCTACCAGCCCATGTGCACTAAAAGGAAGTGCCTACCAGCCCATGTGCACTAACAGGAAATTCCTGCCAGCCCATGTGCACTAACAGGAAATTCCTGCCAGCCCATGTGCACTAACAGGAAATGACTGTCAGCCAACGTTCGCTAACAGGAAGTGCCTACCAGCCCACGTGCATTAACAGGAAGTGCCTATCAGTCCATGTGCACTAATAGAGAGTGCCTACTAGCCCACATTGAGTTAAAGGAAGTATCTATCAGCCCACATGCACTAATAAGAAGTGCCTACCAGCCTATGTGCACTTAATAAAAAATAAAAAATCGAGAAGCGCTAAAGAATAAGCTAAAGACATTAATTCAAATGCTAGAGTGTGGCCAAGTCCTATTTGGTATTCTTATAATATATATATAGTTAAAGAGAAAATATACTTAGTTTATAACGACATATAAAGCCTTATTGAATAAAAATGTATCCGTTCAATGTTCTATACATCAAATATAGTATCCTATTGGTACTGCAAATAAAACTAACAATCAATCCCTTTGCATAGTCGAGAAAATAGACTATGAAAAAATTAATAGGTCATTTATTAATTATCAATACTTAAAAGAACACATAAAAAGTTCCATGTATATGGTAATAATTCTTATAAAACTACAATAACGTAAAGAGTGCGCACTTTATACATTGAAATTTACAATCAACCTAAAAACCATACTGATCCTTGAATGTAGTGACCGTTCAAATGTGGGAGTGTCCCATTAGGGTCACGTGTCCGCTACTGGCCAGTAGAATGTCAGAATTAACGATTTTAGCAAATCAAATGTAACAACCGTTATCTATAGTTTGATTATACAAGACAGCTGGTTAATGTCCAATATCCAATATGTTATAGATTCTTGCTGAATACAATGTGTCAGTCTTTTGTATCTATGTATGTATCCAAATGCTTGCCAATTAGTGTGCTTGTTTTCTATTTATTCACGCTGTATAGTTTTGGCGTGTATCCAGGATTTTTTAGACCTTTCTTACGGCCAGCGGGTTCACACGGATTCAGTAGTGTTTTATATATTTCCAGGTTCTTGTCTTTGTCTTTTTCCTCCGTCCTCACCAGGGAGTAGGCAACTTCAACAATGCAATAATTTTAGCTCAAGCAGTGGTATACCTTTTCAGCAAGATTTTCTTACCATCTTTATATTGGTAGTCTTTAGTTATATTTTTCTCATAGTAAAAACAACATCTACGCGTTTCAGTTCCTGCTTAGCCTTTTTCAAGCCTATGTGCACTAACAGGAAGTGCCTACCAGCCTACGTGCACTAACAGGAAGTGCCTACCAGCCTACGTGCACTAACAGGAAGTGCCTGCCAGCCCACGTGCACTAATAGGAAGTGCCTGCCAGCCCATGTGCACTAATAGGAAGTGCCTACCAGCCCATGTGCACTAATAGGAAGTGCCTACCAGCCCATGTGCACTAATAGGAAGTGCCTACCAGCCCACCCATTATCACCCCTTATGTATTTTCTTTACATTCTAGATATCTTTTTCAGGTAATGGAACAGTTTTCATTAAGGGTTAAAGTCAGTGTTGCCTTTGTAAGTGATATCAAAAAGCCTATGGTTCTTGCCCGTTTATTAAAGGCATACTTCACCTGCTTGGTGTAGCATTAAGGATACTAGGCTGCTCCATACTTTGTCTTTATGCACTTAAAGGGACACTGAACACAAAAAAAAATTCTTTCGGGATTCAGATAGAGCATGCAATTTTAAGCAACTTTCTAATTTACTCCTATTATCAATTTTTCTTCGTTCTCTTGCTATCTATATATTAAAAAGAAGGCATCTAAGCTAAGGAGCCAGCCAATTTTGGTTCAGGTTCCTGGACAGCACTTGTTTATTGGTGGGTCAATTTATCCACCAATCAGCAAGAACAACCCAGGTTGTTCTCCAAAAATGGGCCGGCATCTAAACTTACATTGTTGCTTTTCAAATAAAGATACTTAGATAATTAAGAAAATGTGATAATAGGAGTAAATTAGAAAGTTGCTTTCTGAATCACGAAAGAAAAAATTTGGGTTCAGTGTCCTTTTAATGATGTAATAGCACAAGGGATATTGGGATGCAGGTTCCTCCTTCATACTAAGCATGTTGGTACTTATGTTACAGCTGGAAGGTTTTGTGTGATACCTGAGAACATCTGTCTCTTGCATGATGACCTGGACAAGCCGCTTGGGAAGTTGTCCTTGAAGTTTGGTGGAAGTGCCAGGTGACTTGGGGTTTGTTGTTAGTGTCTGTGAGTGAAGAGTACAGTATCTACAATTATATGTGTGTGTGTAAGGGGGAGGTGGCAGATATCTGGAGAACTTCTGTGGATTCTTTCTTGTGACTTAATATTCATCTGTTTATTGTAGGGGTCACAACGGTGTTCGTTCGTGCATAGACAGTCTACAATCAGATGTAAGTATGCACTATTATATACAGATATATAGTTGTGTGATGTAAGTACGTACTATAATATACAGATATATAGTTGTGTGAGGTCAGTACGCACTATAATATACAGATATATAGTTGTGTGATGTCAGTATGCACTATAATATACAGATATATAGTTGTGTGATGTCAGTACGCACTATAATATACAGATACATAGTTGTGTGAGGTCAGTACGCACTATAATATACAGATACATAGTTGTGTGATGTCAGTACGCACTATAATATACAGATACATAGTTGTGTGATGTCAGTACGCACTATAATATACAGATACATAGTTGTGTGATGTCAGTACGCACTATAATATACAGATACATAGTTGTGTGATGTCAGTACGCACTATAATATACAGATACATAGTTGTGTGATGTCAGTACGCACTATAATATACAGATATATAGTTGTGTGATGTCCGTACGCACTATAATATACAGATACATAGTTGTGTGATGTCAGTACGCACTATAATATACAGATATATAGTTGTGTGATGTCAGTACGCACTATAATATACAGATATATAGTTGTGTGATGTCCGTACGCACTATAATATACAGATACATAGTTGTGTGATCTCAGTACGCACTATAATATACAGATATAAAGTTGTGTGATGTCCGTACGCACTATAATATACAGATACATAGTTGTGTGATGTCAGTACGCACTATAATATACAGATACATAGTTGTGTGATGTCAGTACACACTAAACCCCTCACACATACCTCAGTCTAACGTATAGCCAAGCAAAGTGCGTTAAGAAAAAGGAATACGAGCCATAAAGGGAGCAGGGAAAAAAGATGTGCTGGGAAAAAAACCTACCCCCCCCCCAAAAAAAAAGGTCTGGTGGACTCTCACCACAATGAAAGAAATTAATTTATCAGGTAAATATAAATTATGTTTTCTTTCATACAGGTGGTGAGAGTCCATGATCCATTACTCATGGGAACTAATACCCAAGCTGTGGTGTCAAAAAAAAAAAAGAGTAAAAACATAAAGGGAGGGACTAAAAAAAATCATTTTTTCACTGATAAATTAAATCCACAACTCCAATAAAATAAATCAAACTGTGAAAAAAATCAAACTGAGACAGCTGCCCTTAACACCTCTTTCAAATGCTGCCTCAGAAAAAGCAAAAACATCAAAATGGTAGAATAGTTGCCTTACAAATCTGATCAACTGAAGCCTCATTCTTGAAAGCCCAAAAAGTGGACACTGACCTAGTAGAATGAGCAGTAATCTGCTGCGGTAGAGGCTGACCTGCCTCCAAGTAAGCCTTGTGAATCAAAAGTTTCAACCAAGAGGCCAAAGAAACAGCAGAAGCTTTCTGACCCTTCCTAGGACCAGAAAAAAAGAATGAACAAACTAGAAGTTTGTTAAAAGTTCTTAATAGCATCAATGTAATATTTCAATGTCCTAATAACGACCAAAGAATGCAAAGATCTCTCTGAAGCATTCTAAAGATTAGACCACAAAGAAGGAATGCCAAGGAGGGCAACTTGATATCTGAACCAGATCCGCATACCAAATCCTGCTAGACCATGCTGGGGGCAATCTGGATTAATACAGACGGCTTCTTAAAGTTTATCTTGGAAATTACTCTGGGAAGAAGTACAAGAGGTGGAAACAGATAAGCAGGCTGAAAAGACCAAGGAACTACTAGAGCATCCACTAACTCTGCCTGAGGATCACTGGACCTCGCACAGCACCTGGGAAGTTTGTTGTTCAAATGAGAGGCCATCAGATCTATCTCTGGGAGACCCCAAAGATCCACAATCTCATTGAACACATCCTGGTGAAGAGACCACTCACCTGGATGTAGAAATTTGACGACTGAGAAAGTCTGCCTCCCAGTTGTTCACCCCTGGAATATTAATCACAGAGAGTAGACAAGAATTAGTTTCTGCCCATAAGAGAATTCTAGACCCCTCCATCATTGCCAGGGAACTGTGAGTTCCCCCCTGATGCATGACATCAGCTACTGCTGTGTCATTGTCTCTTTTTTTCCACGGAGGTCAAACTTGAGCCCTGAAGAGTTCTAGAACATTGAATTAATTGCATCTAAAGCTTCAATTATGAGACCTGGGACTTCCATACAAAGAACAACCAAGGGAAAAGAGAGACTGAAGGTTTAGACAAGCTGACACCAATTTTAAACTTCTCTGCTCTTTTAGAGAAAGACTCATGGATACTGAATATATTTGAAAACCCAACCTTTGTCTGAGGAACCAAATAACTTTTTGGAAAATTAATCCTGCAACCATGCTGTTGAAGAAACAGAGACAAAGTAGAAAAAAAGTTTGAGCTTTAACAGGACTTGGAACATTGGACAGAAAAAAACCTTCCTCTGGGAGGCCTTGTTCTGAATCTTATTCAATATCCCTGAGAAACTATATTCAGAACCCAGGGGTCTGGAACAGACTGAAACCAAGCCCCCTAAAAAAGGCTTAATCTGCCCCCTACCAGAGCCTCTTGAAGAGGGCCGCACCTGCATGCAGTTTTGGTAGTAGGGATAGATTTCTTACCCTGCTTTGAATCCTTCCAGTTAGCACTAGATCTCCAGATTGAACCAGAGGAGCTTTGCTTTTGAGCAGAGAAGTCAACTTTTTGTTCCTTATTCTGACAAAAGGAACAAAAATAATTCTGTCCTGAGGAAGAAAAGCCCCCTTACCTCCAGTAACAGTAGATATAATAGAATCTAAATCAAAACCATATAAATGTATTTCCCTGAAAGGAAAGAGATGATCTGGATTTTGGCACCATATCAGTAGACCAGTATTTAAGCCATAAGGCTCTCCTGGCAAAGACTGCCAAAGACATGCTTTTGACATTAATCTTCATAATATCAAATACAGCATCACAAATAATATTTTTTTTTTAGTAGAGTTATCTGAAAGACTTAAGACAACCAGTAAGTAGAAGCAGCCGCAACATCAGCAATGAAAATCGCTGGCCTGAGAATATAACCAGCATGTAAAAGGCCCTTCTATGAAAAGACTAACGTTATAGCTAAAAGGGTCTTTAAAAAAAGTACTGTCTTCCAAAGAAATAGTAGTATGTCTAGCCAGAGTGGAAATGGCCCCATCTTCCTTGGGAACTGTTTCCCACAAATCTGTATTAGCAGCAGATAAAGGATATAACTATTTAAACCTTGCAGAAGGAGTAAAATAATTACCTGGCTTAGATCATTCCCTAGAAATCATGTCAGAGACAGTATCAGGAATAGGGAAAACCTCAGAGAGATTAACAACAGTATTACAACTAAATGTAAATGATTAAAAGGTTTATCATCAGAAATGTTATGATTTTATCCCCTAAAGTAATTAAGACCTCCTTTAAAAGAGAATAAATATGTTCAACTTTGATAAAAAAAAGGAGAAATATCAGGTTCATCAGATGAAGATTCTTCATCACCAGAGGAAACTGACCTTTTATGCTTGTTTGAAGGTGGGACAACAGCCAGCGCCTCAGAATCTGCAACCTTGATAAAGTTTTTCACAGTAGGTGAGACCATGACCGTATTATCCTGTAATGAACAAACAGTAGGCACATTAATACCCAAAGAAACAGCATAAGATTGGTCTGATTGCATATAGAAATCTAAACATGAGCCACATACATGAGCTAGAGAAGGCACTTCAGGTTTTTTACATAAAGCACACCTAATAATGGTAGAAAGCTGTTAAGGAGACTCCATTTCTTGGGTATATTTAGGGACAAAATCAGACTGCTCTATTATAGCATATGGCAAAGCAATGCAATAAACACTATAACCCCCTTAAAAAGCTCTTGAGGAATGGAAACCACATACCCCCTTCTTAAGTAGCTTTTTAAATAAACTTACAGGTACAATGCACGCTAAGCCAAACTGCAAAACAAAGCAGGAGACATTAACATCCAAAGTCAGATAACGCTTATCAGAAGAAATAATGAGCTTAAAAAACCTAACAGCTAAAAAGGAATTTAGCGCACCCAAAACCTTATGTGTGCATAGCTGAGGACGAACATGCATTAACTGGCCGACACATGAGTGAACTATAGAAAGAAGGGACGTGTGCTAACCCGACAAGCATTAACCTGATGTGCGCAACCACAACACACATAAATCAAAAGGCAGACATACAGATGCAAACTAAGCGCACCAGAAAAGCAGATGCGCTCAAAACCGCAAGGGAATAGTGTAAGGGATCTGTCCCAGGGCCATATATATATATATATATATATATATATATATATAAACTTAAAAAAGTGCCCATAACATAACTATATGAGTGTCTAAATGTTAATAAATGATACTCACCAATAGACACTCGTTCACTAGCAAACAAGCAGCAGACAGCCAAACCAGTACTAAAACGCAGAGGATATGGAATAGGAGTATATTGTAGATCTATAAAGATAGCCAAAAGACAAGTCCCTGTGACCAATTATGGAGGGTTTAAGACAAAAAAATTCCCATGAGGTGAAAAAAGAATGACAAACCATACCCCATATACATCCTTCTGACAAGCACTGTACTCCGAGAGTAAACCAGGCCTCAATATGGACCGAAAACCCCTCTTTCTGTAGAATCAAATGCACATCTTCACTCTTCAACCTCCTCCAGCGGAGGCAAAGTAAAGACTAAGGTATGTGTGAGGTGGGAGGGGTTTTATAGCGCTCCTGAGGTTTGGGAATCTTTGCTTCATCCTAGTGGTAGAAAAACATAATTTATGCTTACCTGATAAATTTATTTCTCTTGTGATGTATCGAGTCTACGGATTCATCCATACTTGTGGGATATTCTCCTTCCCTACAGGAAGTGGCAAAGAGAGCACCCACAGCAGAGCTGTCTATATAGCTCCTCCCTTAGCTCCACCCCCCAGTCATTCGACCGAAGGCTAGGAAGAAAAAGGAGAAACTATAGGGTGCAGTGGTGGCTGAAGTTTTTTAAATAAAAATATATTGCCTGTCTTAATAAACAGGGCGGGCCGTGGACTCGATACATCACAAGAGAAATAAATTTATCAGGTAAGCATAAATTATGTTTTCTCTTGTAAGATGTATCGAGTCCACGGATTCTTCCATACTTGTGGGATACCAATGCCAAAGCTTTAGGACACTGATGAAGGGAGGGACAAGACAGGGACCTTAAACGGAAGGCACCACTGCTTGTAGAACCTTTCTCCCAAAAATAGCCTCAGAAGAAGCAAAAGTATCGAATTTGTAAAATTTGGAAAAAGTATGAAGCGAAGACCAAGTCGCCACCTTACAAATCTGTTCAACAGAAGCCTCATTTTCAAAAGCCCATGTGGAAGCCACTGCTCTAGTAGAATGAGCAGTAATTCTTTCAGGAGGCTGCTGTTCAGCAGTCTCATAAGCCAAACGGATTATGCTTTTCAGCCAAAAGGAAAGAGAGGTAGCCGTAGCCTTTTGACCTCTCCGTTTACCAGAATAAACAACAAACAATGAAGATGTTTGACGGAAATCTTTAGTTGCTTGTAAGTAGAACTTTAAAGCACAAACCACATCAAGATTGTGCAACGGACGTTCCTTCTTTGAGGAAGGATTAGGACACAGTGAAGGAACAACAATCTCCTGATTGATATTCCTATTAGAAACAACCTTAGGAAGAAACCCAGGTTTGGTACGCAAAACCACCTTATCTGCATGGAAAACAAGGTAAGGTGAATCACACTGTAAAGCAGATAACTCAGAAACTCTTCGAGCCGAAGAGATAGCTACTAAAAACAAAATTTTCCAAGATAGAAGCTTAATATCTATGGAATGCATAGGTTCAAACGGAACCCCTTGAAGAACTTTAAGAACTAAGTTTAGGCTCCATGGTGGAGCAACAGGTTTAAATACAGGCTTGATCCTGACCAAGGCCTGACTAAATGCTTGAACGTCTGGGACATCTGCCAGACGTTTGTGTAAAAGAATAGACAAAGCAGATATTTGTCCTTTTAATGAACTAGCTGATAATCCCTTCTCCAATCCTTCTTGGAGAAAAGACAATATTCTAGGAATCCTAATCTTACTCCATGAGTAACCCTTGGATTCACACCAATAAAAATATTTGCGCCAAATCTTATGATAAATCTTCCTGGTGACAGGCTTTCTAGCTTGAATCAGGGTATCAATGACCGACTCAGAGAAACCACGCTTTGATAGAATCAGGCGTTCAATCTCCAAGCAGTCAGATGCAGAGAAATTAGATTTGGATGCGTGAATGGACCTTGGATTAGAAGGTCCTGCCTCATTGGCAGAGACCACGGTGGAACTGATGACATGTCCACTAGGTCTGCATACCAAGTCCTGCGTGGCTACGCAGGTGCTATCAGAATCACCGAAGTCCTCTCCTGCTTGATTCTGGCAACCAGACGTGGAAGGAGAGGAAATGGTGGAAATACATAGGCCAGATTGAAGGACCAGGGCACTGCTAGAGCATCTATCAGTACCGCCTGGGGATCCCGGGACCTGGACCCGTAACGAGGAAGTTTGGCATTCTGTCGGGACGCCATCAGATCCAATTCTGGTGTGCCCCATAGCTGAGTCAGCTGGGCAAATACCTCCGGATGGAGCTCCCACTCCCCCGGATGAAAAGTCTGACGACTTAGGAAATCCGCCTCCCAGTTCTCTACTCCTGGGATATGGATTGCTGAGCAATGGCAAGAGTGATCCTCCGCCCATCTGATTATTTTGGATACCTCCATCATCGCTAGAGAACTCTGTGTTCCTCCTTGATGATTGATATAAGCTACAGTCGTGATGTTGTCCGACGGAAATCTGATGAATTTGGCCGCAGCAAGCTGAGGCCACGCCTGAAGCGCATTGAATATCGCTCTCAGTTCTAGAATGTTTATCGGGAGGAGAGTTTCCTCCTGAGACCTTAAGCCCTGTGCTTTCAGGGAGTTCCAGACTGCACCCCAGCCTAGTAGGCTGGCATCTGTCGTTACTATGACCCACTCTGGCCTGCGGAAACACATTCCCTTAGACAGGTGGTCCTGAGACAACCACCAGAGAAGAGAATCTCTGGTCTCCTGATCCAGATTTATTTGAGGA
Organism: Bombina bombina; assembly: GCF_027579735.1. NCBI lineage: Eukaryota > Metazoa > Chordata > Amphibia > Anura > Bombinatoridae > Bombina > Bombina bombina. Next base: position 118,389,534 of record NC_069510.1, read on the forward strand.
GATAAATCTGCATAATCCCCATTACACTGTTTGAGCATGCATAGTTGCAGTGGTCTGAGGTGTAGGCCGGGCAAAAGGAACTATGTCCATTGCCGCTACCATGAGTCCGATTACCTCCATGCACTGAGTCACTGATGGCCGAGGAATGGAATGAAGAGCTTGGCAAGTGGTTAAGAGTTTTGATTTTCTGACCGAGTCTATCAGAGTCCCTAGGAAGGAAACTCTTGTGAGAGGGAAGAGAGAACTCTTTTTTATGTTCACCTTCCACCCGTGAGATCTCAGAAAAGCCAACACTATGTCCGTGTGAGACTTGGCTAGTTGGAAAGTCGACGCCTGAATTAAGATGTCGTCTAGATAAGGCGCCACTGCTATGCCCCGCGGCCTTAGCACCGCCAAAAGGGACCCTAGCACTTTTGTGAAAATTCTGGGAGCCGTGGCCAACCCGAAGGGAAGGGCCACGAACTGGAAATGCCTGTCCAGAAAGGCAAATCTGAGGAATTGATGATGATCTCTGTGAATAGGGATGTGTAGATACGCATCCTGTAAGTCCACGGTAGTCATATATTGACCCTCCTGTATCATTGGTAGAATGGTCAGAATAGTCTCCATCTTGAATGATGGTACTCTTAGGAATTTTTTTAGAATTTTGAGATCCAAGATTGGTCTGAAAGTTCCCTCTTTTTTGGGAACCACAAACAGGTTTGAGTAAAACCCTAGCCCTTGTTCCTCTTTTGGAATTGGGCAGATCACTCCCATGGTATGTAGGTCTTCTACACAGCGTAAGAACGCCTCTCTCTTTGTCTGGTTTGCAGACAATTGAGAAATGTGAAATCTCCCCCTGGGGGGGGGGGGGGGAGTCTTTGAGGTCCAGAAGATATCCCTGGGACACAATTTCTAAAGCCCAGGAATTGTGAACATCTCTTGCCCAAGCCTGAACGAAGAGAGAGAGTCTGCCCCCTACTAGATCCAGTCCCGGATCGGGGGCTACCCCTTCATGCTGTCTTAGAGGCAGCTGCAGGCTTCTTGGCCTATTTACCCTTGTTCCAAGCCTGGTTAGGTCTCCAGACTGACTTGGATTGGGCAAAATTCCCCTCTTGCTTTGCAACAGAGGAAGCTGAAGTGGGACCACCCTTGAAGTTCCGAAAGGAACGAAAATGATTTTGTTTGGTCCTCATTTTATTTGTTTTATCCTGAGGGAGGGCATGGCCTTTCCCTCCAGTGATGTCTGAAATAATCTCTTTCAGTTCAGGCCCGAATAGGGTCTTTCCTTTGAAAGGGATGTTCAAAAGTTTAGATTTTGATGACACATCAGCAGACCAGGACTTAAGCCATAACGCCCTGCGTGCTAAAATGGCAAAACCTGAATTCTTTGCCGCTAATTTAGCCAGTTGGAAAGCGGCATCTGTAATGAAAGAATTAGCCAACTTAAGGGCCTTAATTCTGTCCATAATCTCCTCTAATGGAGTCTCCATCTGAAGAGCCTCTTCTAGAGCCTCAAACCAGAAAGCAGCTGCAGTAGTTACAGGAAGAATGCACGCAATAGGTTGGAGAAGAAAACCTTGATGAACAAAAATTTTCTTCAGGAGACCCTCTAAATTTTTATCCATAGGATCTTTGAAAGCACAACTGTCTTCGATAGGTATAGTTGTACGCTTAGCCAGAGTAGAAATAGCTCCCTCCACCTTAGGAACTGTATGCCACGAGTCCCGCATGGTGTCAGATATGGGAAACATTTTCTTAAAAACAGGAGGGGGAGCGAACGGAATACCTGGTCTATCCCACTCCTTAGTAACAATATTCACAATCCTCTTAGGGACTGGAAAAACATCAGTTTAAACAGGAACCTCTAAGTATTTGTCCATTTTACACAATTTCTCTGGGACCACTATAGGGTCACAATCATCTAGAGTCGCTAATACCTCCGTGAGCAATAAGCGGAGGTGTTCAAGCTTAAATTTAAAGGCCTTCATATCAGAATCTGTCTGAGGGAGCGTCTTTCCTGAATCAGAAATTTCTCCCTCAGATAACAAATCCCTTATCCCTACCTCAGAACATTGTGAGGGTATATCAGATACGGCTACTAAAGCGTCAGACGGCTCAGCATTTGTTCTTAACCCAGAGCTGTCACGCTTTCCTTGCAAACCAGGCAGTTTAGATAAAACCTCAGTGAGGGTTGTATTCATAACTGTAGCCATGTCTTGTAAAGTAAATGAATTTGACGCACTAGAGGTACTTGGCGTCACTTGTGCGGGCGTTACTGGTTGTGACACTTGGGGAGAGCTAGATGGCAAACCCTCATTCCCTTCTGTCTGAGAATCATCTATGGCATTATTTTTAAGTGCTAAAATATGCTCTTTATAATTTATAGACATATCAGTGCAAGTGGGACACATTCTAAGAGGGGGTTCCACAATGGCTTCTAAACACATTGAACAAGGATTTTCATTGATGTCAGACATGTTAAACAGGCTAGTAATGCAACAAGCAAGCTTGGAGAACACTTTATTCAATGAAAAACAACACTTTGAAAAAAACGGTACTGTGCCTTTAAGAGAAAAAAACATGTACACTTTCTGCAAAACTGCTTAAAAATGTCACAAATCTTACGAATTTTTTACAGCATATGTAGCAAGCCTTAGTAAGGTTGCACCACTAGTAAGAATGAGATTAACCCATTAGTTACCAAACCGGATTGACAAAAGTCTAAAAATCCGGAAATATACAGTTAGCACCTTGCCACAGCTGTGCTGTGGCACCTACCTGCCCTTAGGGGTTGAAATTAGGGGAATAAAGCTTTGTTTTGGCTCCAAAACTACTTCAGGACCCTCCTGTGTTGAAGCTTGCTATCCAGAAGTAAAAACAAATGCGCAACTAAGGCACAAAATTAGGCCCCGCCCACTTCATACACGATGTCTGAGGGACCTTAAATTAACACCTCAAGTGTTAAAAACATAGCCATGTGGTATAAAAACCTTCCAATATAAGCCAAATGAACCCCTAAATAAAAGTCCCAAAAAAACGTTTTTCTCAAATCTATCAAAAACGTCTGTTTTAAACATATAAGTGTCAACCAGCAGTAACTTAGCCCTTATGCAAGCTTATAATACTACCATAAGTGTTTAAAGCTTACCCTTACCCTCATGGGGATAATGTCAGCCCTTTTGTTGAAATATCCTGTCTTTCTAGAAAAATTGACTGAACATACCTCAGTGCAGTAGAGACTGCAAAACCGTTCCTCAGCTGAAGTTTCCTGTACTCTTCAGCCTCTGTGGGAACAGCAATGGATCTTAGTTACCAAATGCTAAGATCATCATCCTCCATGCAGAAATCTTCATCTCTTTTCTGCTTGAGAGTAAATAGTACACACCGGTACCATTGAAAATAACAAACTCTTGCTTGAAGAAATAAAAACTAATATTTTGTCACCACAATCTCTTTACCCATCCATCTTGTTAGAGCCGGCAAAGAGAATGACTGGGGGATGGAGCTAAGGGAGGAGCTATATAGACAGCTCTGCTGTGGGTGCTCTCTTTGCCACTTCCTGTAGGGAAGGAGAATATCCCACAAGTATGGATGAATCCGTGGACTCGATACATCTTACAAGAGAAAAAGAGTAATTCCCAGGAGTAATGGATTGTGGACTCTCACCACCTGTATGAAAGAAATAAAGGTTTCCATATGGATAAGGTGTTTTCATCTTGTCTAGAAAGCATTTCTGTTTAAGTTGCTGTGCTCAGTGATACATGGAACTTGTGACTGATTTTTTTTGGAGGGGGGGTTTACAGCTGCAATTTACTTGTTAGGGTTTCTTTTCTTTGAATGTTATAAATACACGTTTCACCTTATGGTGTAATTTGAAACCTGAGGCTGAAATGCGTAAGACAGACGTTTTAATTTTTTTTTTTATGTGAGTTGAGCTTGATTTTTTGGTTTCTCATTTTTTAATAAAGTTTTTTTTTTTTAAATTCAAAAGTGATGCAATATTCATCTCCATCTTTTCAACCTCAAAACATATTGATATTTTTAACATTTTAAAATTCAGATAAATGTTTTAAAGTACAGTGCAGTGTATAAGGAACATCACTTTCATATTTTTAAGGAATGTACTTTCCACTTCTGCAGAGCATGGCGAGACTGAGGATTGGCATAGGACGCCCAGCTGACAATACTTCAGTGGAGAGATATGTACTTGGGCGGTTTACTAGGAATGAACAAGAGCTTCTTACAGCGATTTTGGAGCGATCTGTAGACATGGTGATGGCTCACATCATGCAGAGGTGTGCAATTGCTCCTTCAGGAAACTTAATAATATCAAAGAAAGAAAGAAATGAACCCAGCAAAGCATGATTAAACCAAAACGTGTCTGTGTGCCAGTGATTGGTGCAAAGAGAGGCACAGAGACGGTTTTATAAGCAGACTGTTGCAATACACAGCAAATTACATCTAATGCTTCCTCCATAGAGGTCTCAGAGTATGAACGGGATCGCATTCTCGCAAAGCTAATGAGAATACCTCACATTGCTGACAACGTTTCTTTTGTCACTTTCAATATTTTGTTAATTCATAAAGTATTAATAAATAAATGGTTTAATGCGATAGATGATTTTGTAAATGCAGTATTGATTTTCTATACCCAACAAAGGGAGCTCTAAAGCAGCCACACAACTGAAGACAGCCAATGTGTAGCACCGCATCCTTATAGACACAAGCGCAATAAGATACATTACAGACATACAGGTGAAACTCGAAAAAATAGAATATCGTGCAAAAGTTAATTTATTTCACTAATGCAACTTAAAAGGTGAAACTAATATACGAGATAGACTTATTACATGCAAAGCAAGATAGTTCAAGCCGTGATTAGTCATAATTGTGATGATTATGGCTTACAGCCCAAATCCACAATCTCAGAAAATTAGAATATTGTGAAAAGGTGCAATATTCTATGCTCAAAGTGTCCCACTCTAATCAGCTAATTAAGCCATAACACCTGCAAAGGGACCTGAGCCTTTAAATGGTCTCTCAGTATGGTTCAGTAGGAATCACAATCATGGGAAAGACTGCTGACCTGACAGTTGTGCAGAAAACCATCATTGACACCCTCCATAAGGAGGGAAGGCCTCAAAAGGTAATTGCAAAAAAGTTGGATGTTCCCAAAGTGCTGCATCAAAGCACATTAATAAAAGTTATGTGGAAGGGAAAAGTGTGGAAGAAAAAGTTGCACAAGCAGCAGGGATGACCGCAGCCTGGAGAGGATTGTCAGGAAAAGGCCATTCAAAAGTGTTGGGGACTTTCACAAGGAGTGGACTGAGGCTGGAGTCAGTGCATCAAGAGCCACTACACACAAACGGATCCTGGACATGGGCTTCAAATGTTGTATTCCTCTTGTCAAGCCACTCCTGAACAACAAACAATGTCAGAAGCATCTTACCTGGGCTAAAGAAAAACAGACCTGGTCTGTTGCTCAGTGGCCCAAAGTCCTCTTTTCTGATGAGAGCAAATTTTGGATCTTATTTGGAAACCAAGGACCCAGAGTATGGAGGAAGAATGGAGAGGCACACACTGCAAGATGCTTGAAGTCCATTGTGAAGTTTCCACAGTCTGTGTTGATTTGGGGAGCCATGTCATCTGCTGGTGTTGGTCCACTGTGCTTCATTAAGTCCAGGTTCAATGCAGCCGTCTACCAGGAGATTTTGGAGCACTTCATGCTTCCTTCCGCAGACGAGCTCTATGGGGATGCTGACTTAATTTTCCAGCAGGACTTGGCACATGCCCACACTGCCAAAAGCACCAAAACCTGGTTCAATGACCGTGGGATTACTGTGCTTGATTGGCCAGCAAACTCGCCTGACCTGAACCCCATAGAGAATCTATGGGGCATTGCCAAGAGAAAGATGAGAGACATGAGACCGAGCAATGCAGAAGAGCTGAAGGCCGCTATTGAAGCATCCTGGTCTTCCATAACACCTCAGCAGTGCCACAGGCTGATAGCTTCCATGCCATGCCGCATTAAGGCAGTAAATGCTGCAAAAGGGGCCCAAACCAAGTACTGAGTACATACAGTATGCATGCTTATACTTTTCAGAGGTCCGATATTGTTCTATGTACAATCCTTGTTTTATTGATTGCATGTAATATTCTAATTTTTTGAGATTGTGGATTTGGGGTTTTCATGAGCTGCAAGCCATAATCATCACAATTATGACAAATCACATCTTGCTTTGCATGTAATGAGTCTATCTCATATATGTCACCTTTTAAGTTGCATTAGTGAAATAAATGAACTTTTGCACGATATTCTAATTTTTCGAGTTTCACCTGTAATACACAGGTACGTACCTTTACCCGCATATAACCGCTAAGCACGTATGTATTTACTTCTAGCTGAGCTAGACATACAATAAGCTTACGTATTTACTTCTAGCTGAGCTAGACATACAATAAGCGTACGTATTTACTTCTAGCTAACCTAGACATACAATAAGCGTACGTATTTACTTCTAGCTAACCTAGACATACAATAAGCGTACGTATTTACTTCTAGCTGACCTAGACATACAATAAGCGTACGTATTTACTTCTAGCTGACCTAGACATACAATAAGCGTACGTATTTACTTCTAGCTGACCTAGACATACAATAAGCCCACTTATTTACTTCTAGCTGACCTAGACATACAATAAGCCCACTTATTTACTTCTAGCTGACCTAGACATACAATAAGCGTACATATTTACTTCTAGCTGACCTAGACATACAATAAGCCCACTTATTTACTTCTAGCTGACCTAGACATACAATAAGCGTACGTATTTACTTCTAGCTGACCTAGACATAAAATAAGCGTACATATTTACTTCTAGCTGACCTAAACATACAAGAAGCGTACATATTTACTTCTAGCTGACCTAGACATACAATAAGCGTACGTATTTACTTCTAGCTGACCTAGACATACAATAAGCGTACGTATTTACTTCTAGCTGACCTAGACATACAATAAGCGTACGTATTTACTTCTAGCTGACCTAGACATACAATAAGCGTACGTATTTACTTCTAGCTGACCTAGACATACAATAAGCCCACTTATTTACTTCTAGCTGACCTAGACATACAATAAGCCCACTTATTTACTTCTAGCTGACCTAGACATACAATAAGTGTACGTATTTACTTCTAGCTGACCTAGACATACAATAAGCGTACGTATTTACTTCTAGCTAACCTAGACATAAAATAAGCGTACGTATTTACTTCTAGCTGACCTAGACATACAATAAGCCCACTTATTTACTTCTAGCTGACCTAGACATACAATAAGCGTACATATTTACTTCTAGCTGACCTAGACATACAATAAGCCCACTTATTTACTTCTAGCTGACCTAGACATACAATAAGCCCACTTATTTACTTCTAGCTGACCTAGACATACAATAAACGTACGTATTTACTTCTAGCTGACCTAGACATACAATAAGCGTACGTATTTACTTCTAGCTGACCTAGACATACAATAAGCGTACATATTTACTTCTAGCTGACCTAGACATAAAATAAGCGTACGTATTTACTTCTAGCTGACCTAGACATAAAATAAGCGTACGTATTTACTTCTAGCTGACCTAGACATAAAATAAGCGTACGTATTTACTTCTAGCTGACCTAGACATAAAATAAGCGTACATATTTACTTCTAGCTGACCTAGACATAAAATAAGCGTACCTATTTACTTCTAGCTGATCTAGACATACAATAAGCGGACGTATTTACTTCTAGCTGACCTAGACATACAATAAGCGTACGTATTTACTTCTAGCTGACCTAGACATACAATAAGCGTAGATATTTACTTCTAGCTGACCTAGACATACAATAAGCGTACGTATTTACTTCTAGCTGACCTAGACATACAATAAGCGTAGGTATTTACTTCTAGCTGACCTAGACATACAATAAGCGTAGGTATTTACTTCTAGCTGACCTAGACATAAAATAAGCGTACATATTTACTTCTAGCTGACCTAGACATACAATAAGCCCACTTATTTACTTCTAGCTGACCTAGACATACAATAAGCGTACGTATTTACTTCTAGCTGACCTAGACATACAATAAACGTACGTATTTACTTCTAGCTGACCTAGACATACAATAAGCCCACTTATTTACTTCTAGCTGATCTAAACATACAATAAGCGGACGTATTTACTTCAAGCTGACCTAGACATAAAATAAGTGTACATATTTACTTCTAGCTGACCTAGACATACAATAAGCGGACGTATTTACTTCTAGCTGACCTAGACATAAAATAAGCGTACATATTTACTTCTAGCTGACCTAGACATACAAGAAGCGTACGTATTTACTTCTAGCTGACCTAGACATAAAATAAGCGTACGTATTTACTTCTAGCTGACCTAGACATACAAGAAGCGTACGTATTTACTTCTAGCTGACCTAGACATACAATAAGCCCACTTATTTACTTCTAGCTGACCTAGACATACAAGAAGCGTACGTATTTACTTCTAGCTGACCTAGACATACAATAAGCCCACTTATTTACTTCTAGCTGATCTAGACATACAATAAGCGGACGTATTTACTTCTAGCTGACCTAGACATAAAATAAGCGTACATATTTACTTCTAGCTGACCTAGACATACAAGAAGCGTACGTATTTACTTCTAGCTGACCAAGACATAAAATAAGCGTACATATTTACTTTTGGCAGTCTAAAATTTTGTAGTATTACTCTGGAGTTATAAATATATTTAGTGCAATGATCACAATTCTATAGTAAATCTGAATTTAACTTATTTTGCTGAACATTAAAAATTATTTTTCTTTATTACACATGGAACTTGACATTTCAAATTAGACACAGAATATTTTTGTTTATTGAAATAGTTGTTGTGAATAGTATTATCTTTATTTAGCCATGAGAATGGGCTTATTGGATGGATTTGAGGGGATCCCTGGTAAAGCAGTTTGTTTTAGCCACTTTTCTTCGTAGCTCACTGTAAGCAGATCCTGAAACGAGATAAGCAGACAAGAAACCAAACATAATTTAGATGTCTTTATTTAGATGAAAAAATGTTTTCGTCCAACTAATGTCAATAGGCTACTTTTAATTCCAAAGACACAGACCGCCGCTGTCGGCATTTAACATTGCACAAGCAGTTCACCAGAACTGCTTGTGCAGTTCCGCCACTGCAGATTTGCGGCCAATCGGCCACTAGCAGGGGGTATCAATCAGCCCAATCCTATAGGATCGGGTGGATTGCAGACTGCAGCCTCAGAGACAGCGGACCAGTTATGGAGCAGCAGTCTTTAGACTGCTGTTTCCGGCGAGCCTAAAGGCTCGCGCGGAAACAGGGGCATCAAGCTCCATTCGGAGCTTGATAATTCGGCCCCTATAACTTTACCACAAGTATAAAACACAATTTTCACTTGTAAAATCTGGGACATCTCTTTTTAAAAAAAAAAAAAAAAAAAAAAAAAAAAAAAAAATGTTGGTAGTTGGAACTTTCAAAAAGAACAGCTGGTGTATCCAAACATTCAGATATTCGTTACTATTGTGTCTGTTAACAGAATCCTGTATAGGTATTTTTAGGAAATTATTGTAATAAATATTGTATATGCACTGATTTTATTTTATTACATACTGTTATTTCCATTCCAATTGGGTCTGGTAGATTTACCACTATAAGTGACCTTCATTGTCCACTCCAACCAGTATAGAATTTTCCTTTTGTGAGTGAGTGAGGAGTGAGCACATAATACTCCATATAACATATTAACTCCATATAGACATGATCTGACATCTAGCTCGGGGTACATTGTGACGCACAGCCTGATCACTGTCCCTAGACAAGGAAATACTTAGGGATTCTTTATGTGACACAGATAGACCAGAATTTGACAATCTCTCTGCCCGTCACCTCATCCCAGACTAATATTGCAGCAAATGCTAACCACAAATTATAATCCCGGTCAGACAGGTTCAGGACAATGATAAATCTGCTGCTTAGTATAATATGAGTGTTACATGTCGCTAATAGAATAGATTTCTGTGCCAGCCGGTATAGGAGTTACCTTTGGAATACTGGGGTTCCCTCCCACTGGCCCCAGTCGGGTGGTCCTAGAGAGCATACTCATCTTGCTCAGCACTGCACTGGAGATGTCCTGCCTTGGAACCAGACCCAGGTCCCCCATGCGGTAGTGAGAACTCACACCCATCCGTTTCTGTACTGGGGACAGCGTCAGCCTGAGAAGTAAATGTTATTGACAGGTTGGGATGGGAGTATCAGATCTTATAATTTATACAGGTAAATATACAGTCACACTCTGTAACGCCTCAGCTGCTAGACTGCTGTAAAGCAATGCTCTGCAGTACCCTGTCAGTCAAGGTATAAGAGGTGGTTTTAACCACAAAAAGCTGTACATGTTTTTAAAAAGATTTATTTTGGGATTTATGAATATTAATGGAATGATTGCAGTTTAAGTAAATCCCAATAATAATTCTGCCTCATTACACGACACAGCCTACTCTTCACACAGTTAAAGGCACAATTAAACTGTCATGATTCAGATTGGGAATGTCATTTTAAAAACCTTTCCAAATCACTTTAAGCATCACATGTACTTTTTTTTCTTTGTATTTTTTGTTAAAGGCTAAACCTAGTTAGGCTTATAGGCTGATTTCTAAGACTCTGCAGTCAACCTCTTATCTCACAGTCTAGCTGTGAATAGCTAACAGCATGTACTGTTTGTTCATGTGTGCTATATAGATAACACTGTACTCACTCCAGTAGAGTTATTTATAAGTCAGCACTAAAATGCAATTCTGTCAAAAGCACTGAGATAGGGGGGCAGTCTGCAGAGGCTTAGAAACAAGGTAATCACAGAGGTAAAAAGTGTATTAATATAACTGTGTTAGTTAAGCAAAACTGGGGAATGGGTAATAAAGGGATTATCTATCTTTTTAAACAATAACATTTTTGGTGTTTACTGTCCCTTTAAATAAAGAGGCAATGAATGTTTTCTATCCTGCTTACAAATACAGATATGATTAAAAAAAAAAAACAGGCTTACACTTATCCTATTCACGCACAAGGCATGGTCTGTGATTGGTGGATAGGTCTGTATGCCTCTCCTGCTTAGCTCATTGGCTGAACCCTGCTCAGATATAGCAATGCACTGCAGATCCTGAGTATAACTTTAATCATGTCTTTAACCTCTTTCTTAAACACAAAGGGCTAGATTACAAGTGGTGCGCTAAGTTTCCGAGTTAAAAAAAAAGCTCCAACAAACATAAATACACTAAAATAATCTGTTACACTCGTATAAACACTATCTGATAAAAAATAGTCATATAAATATTAATATATTCATGGTATATGGCCATGTACATAAAGGGCTTTACAGGTACAAATCCCCAAATCTAGAACCTCAAAATACAAACTTTTTCTGAAATTCAAACTTTTTTAAAAAGTAATAAAATAATATAAAACTACCTTTAGGTTACACGTATAAGCAGTATAATGACATATATAAATATTACCTATATTGATTACAGTACTGTACTATCTTTATCATGGTACTATGTATACACAAGTAATAAACTGATATAAAACTACCTTTAGGTTACATGTATAAGCAGTATAATGACATATAAATATTACCTTATTGATTACAGTACTGTACTATCTTTATCATGGTACTATGTATACACAAGTAATAAACTGATATAAAAACAGAATTTATGTTTACCTGATAAATTTCTTTCTCCAACGGTGTGTCCGGTCCACGGCGTCATCCTTACTTGTGGGATATTCTCTTCCCCAACAGGAAATGGCAAAGAGCCCAGCAAAGCTGGTCACATGATCCCTCCTAGGCTCCGCCTACCCCAGTCATTCGACCGACGTTAAGGAGGAATATTTGCATAGGAGAAACCATATGGTACCGTGGTGACTGTAGTTAAAGAAAATAAAATATCAGACCTGATTAAAAAAACCAGGGCGGGCCGTGGACCGGACACACCGTTGGAGAAAGAAATTTATCAGGTAAACATAAATTCTGTTTTCTCCAACATAGGTGTGTCCGGTCCACGGCGTCATCCTTACTTGTGGGAACCAATACCAAAGCTTTAGGACACGGATGAAGGGAGGGAGCAAATCAGGTCACCTAAATGGAAGGCACCACGGCTTGCAAAACCTTTCTCCCAAAAATAGCCTCAGAAGAAGCAAAAGTATCAAACTTGTAAAATTTGGTAAAAGTGTGCAGTGAAGACCAAGTCGCTGCCCTACATATCTGATCAACAGAAGCCTCGTTCTTGAAGGCCCATGTGGAAGCCACAGCCCTAGTGGAATGAGCTGTGATTCTTTCGGGAGGCTGCCGTCCGGCAGTCTCGTAAGCCAATCTGATGATGCTTTTAATCCAAAAAGAGAGAGAGGTAGAAGTTGCTTTTTGACCTCTCCTTTTACCTGAATAAACAACAAACAAGGAAGATGTTTGTCTAAAATCCTTTGTAGCATCTAAATAGAATTTTAGAGCGCGAACAACATCCAAATTGTGCAACAAACGTTCCTTCTTTGAAACTGGTTTTGGACACAGAGAAGGTACGATAATCTCCTGGTTAATGTTTTTGTTAGAAACAACTTTTGGAAGAAAACCAGGTTTAGTACGTAACACCACCTTATCTGCATGGAACACCAGATAAGGAGGAGAACACTGCAGAGCAGATAATTCTGAGACTCTTCTAGCAGAAGAAATCGCAACTAAAAACAAAACTTTCCAAGATAATAACTTAATATCAACGGAATGTAAGGGTTCAAACGGAACCCCCTGAAGAACTGAAAGAACTAAATTGAGACTCCAAGGAGGAGTCAAAGGTTTGTAAACAGGCTTGATTCTAACCAGAGCCTGAACAAAGGCTTGAACATCTGGCACAGCTGCCAGCTTTTTGTGAAGTAATACCGACAAGGCAGAAATCTGTCCCTTCAGGGAACTTGCAGATAATCCTTTTTCCAATCCTTCTTGAAGGAAGGATAGAATCCTAGGAATCTTAACCTTGTCCCAAGGGAATCCTTTAGATTCACACCAACAGATATATTTTTTCCAAATTTTGTGGTAAATCTTTCTAGTCACAGGCTTTCTGGCCTGAACAAGAGTATCGATCACAGAATCTGAGAATCCTCGCTTCGATAAAATCAAGCGTTCAATCTCCAAGCAGTCAGCTGGAGTGAAACCAGATTCGGATGTTCGAACGGACCCTGAACAAGAAGGTCTCGTCTCAAAGGTAGCTTCCAAGGTGGAGCCGATGACATATTCACCAGATCTGCATACCAAGTCCTGCGTGGCCACGCAGGAGCTATCAAGATCACCGACGCCCTCTCCTGCTTGATCCTGGCTATCAGCCTGGGGATGAGAGGAAATGGCGGGAACACATAAGCTAGTTTGAAGGTCCAAGGTGCTACTAGTGCATCCACTAGAGCCGCCTTGGGATCCCTGGATCTGGCCCCGTAGCAAGGAACTTTGAAGTTCTGACGAGAGGCCATCAGATCCATGTCTGGAATGCCCCACAGGTGAGTGACTTGGGCAAAGATTTCCGGATGGAGTTCCCACTCCCCCGGATGCAATGTCTGACGACTCAGAAAATCCGCTTCCCAATTTTCCACTCCTGGGATGTGGATAGCAGACAGGTGGCAGGAGTGAGACTCCGCCCAAAGAATAATTTTGGTTACTTCTTCCATCGCTAGGGAACTCCTTGTTCCCCCCTGATGGTTGATGTACGCAACAGTCGTCATGTTGTCTGATTGAAACCGTATGAACCTGGTCCTCGCAAGCTGGGGCCAGGCCTGGAGCGCATTGAATATCGCTCTCAGTTCCAGAATATTTATCGGTAGAAGAGATTCTTCCCGAGACCAAAGACCCTGAGCTTTCAGGGATCCCCAGACCGCGCCCCAGCCTATCAGACTGGCGTCGGTCGTGACAATGACCCACTCTGGTCTGTGGAACATCATCCCTTGAGACAGATTGTCCAGGGACAGCCACCAACGGAGTGAGTCTCTGGCCCTCTGATTTACTTGTATCTTCGGAGACAAGTCTGTATAGTCCCCATTCCACTGACTGAGCATGCACAGTTGTAATGGTCTTAGATGAATGCGCGCAAAAGGAACTATGTCCATCGCCGCCACCATCAACCCGATCACTTCCATGCACTGAGCTATGGAAGGAAGAGGAACGGAATGAAGTATCCGACAAGAGTCCAGAAGCTTTGTTTTTCTGGCCTCTGTTAGAAAGATCCTCATTTCTAAGGAGTCTATAATTGTTCCCAAGAAGGGAACCCTTGTTGACGGGAATAGAGAACTCTTTTCCACGTTCACTTTCCAGCCGTGAGATCTGAGAAAGGCCAGGACAATGTCCGTGTGAGCCTTTGCTTGAGGAAGGGACGACGCTTGAATCAGAATGTCGTCCAGGTAAGGTACTACTGCAATGCCCCTTGGTCTTAGCACCGCTAGAAGGGACCCTAGTACCTTTGTGAAAATCCTTGGAGCAGTGGCTAATCCGAAAGGAAGCGCCACGAACTGGTAATGTTTGTCCAGGAATGCAAACCTTAGGAACCGATGATGTTCCTTGTGGATAGGAATATGTAGATACGCATCCTTTAAATCCACCGTGGTCATAAATTGACCTTCCTGGATGGAAGGAAGGATAGTTCGAATGGTTTCCATCTTGAACGATGGGACCTTGAGAAATTTGTTTAAGATCTTGAGATCTAGGATTGGTCTGAACGTTCCCTCTTTTTTGGGAACTATGAACAGATTGGAGTAGAACCCCATCCCTTGTTCTCTTAATGGAACAGGATGAATCACTCCCATTTTTAACAGGTCTTCTACACAATGTAAGAACGCCTGTCTTTTTATGTGGTCTGAAGACAACTGCGACTTGTGGAACCTCCCCCTTGGGGGAAGTCCCTTGAATTCCAGAAGATAACCCTGGGAGACTATTTCTAGCGCCCAAGGATCCAGAACATCTCTTGCCCAAGCCTGAGCGAAGAGAGAGAGTCTGCCCCCCACCAGATCCGGTCCCGGATCGGGGGCCAATATTTCATGCTGTCTTGGTAACAGTGGCAGGTTTCTTGGCCTGCTTTCCCTTGTTCCAGCCTTGCATTGGTCTCCAAGCTGGCTTGGCCTGAGAAGTATTACCCTCTTGCTTAGAGGACGTAACACCTTGGGTTGGTCCGTTTTTACGAAAGGGACGAAAATTAGGTCTATTTTTTGCCTTGAAGGGCCGATCCTGAGGAAGGGCGTGGCCCTTACCCCCAGTGATATCAGAGATAATCTCTTTCAAGTCAGGACCAAACAGCGTTTTCCCCTTGAAAGGAATGTTTAGTAGCTTGTTCTTGGAAGACGCATCAGCCGACCAAGATTTCAACCAAAGCGCTCTGCGCGCCACAATAGCAAACCCAGAGTTCTTAGCCGCTAACTTAGCCAATTGCAAAGAGGCGTCTAGAGTGAAAGAATTAGCCAATTTGAGAGCATTGATTCTGTCCATAATCTCCTCATAAGGAGGAGAGTCACTATCGAGCACCTTAAGCAGTTCATCAAACCAGAAATATGCGGCTGTAGTGACAGGGACAATGCATGAAATGGGTTGTAGAAGGTAACCCTGCTGAACAAACATCTTTTTAAGCAAACCTTCTAATTTTTTATCCATAGGATCTATGAAAGCACAACTATCCTCTATGGGAATAGTGGTGCGTTTGTTTAAAGTAGAAACCGCTCCCTCGACCTTGGGGACTGACTGCCATAAGTCCTTTCTGGGGTCGACCATAGGAAACAATTTTTTAAATATGGGGGGAGGGACGAAAGGAATACCGGGCCTTTCCCATTCTTTATTAACAATGTCCGCCACCCGCTTGGGTATAGGAAAAGCTTCTGGGAGCCCCGGCACCTCTAGGAACTTGTCCATTTTACATAGTTTCTCTGGGATGACTAAATTTTCACAATCATCCAGAGTGGATAATACCTCCTTAAGCAAAATGCGGAGATGTTCCAATTTAAATTTAAATGTAATCACATCAGATTCAGCCTGCTGAGAAATGTTCCCTAAATCAGTAATTTCTTCCTCAGACAAAACCTCCCTGGCCCCCTCAGATTGGGTTAGGGGCCCTTCAGAGATATTAATATCAGCGTCGTCATGCTCTTCAGTAACTAAAACAGAGCAGCCACGCTTACGCTGACAAGGGTTCATTTTGGCTAAAATGTTTTTGACAGAATTATCCATTACAGCCGTTAATTGTTGCATAGTAAGGAGAATTGGCGCGCTAGATGTACTAGGGGCCTCCTGAGTGGGCAAGACTCGTGTAGACGAAGGAGGGAATGATGCAGTACCATGCTTACTCCCCTCACTTGAGGAATCATCTTGGGCATCATTGTCATTATCACATAAATCACATTTATTTAAATGAATAGGAATTCTGGCTTCCCCACATTCAGAACACAGTCTATCTGGTAGTTCAGACATGTTAAACAGGCATAAACTTGATCAGAAAGTACAAAAAACGTTTTAAAATAAAACCGTTACTGTCACTTTAAATTTTAAACTGAACACACTTTATTACTGCAATTGCGAAAAAACATGAAGGAATTGTTCAAAATTCACCAAATTTTCACCACAGCGTCTTAAAGCCTTGAAAATATTGCACACCAATTTTGGAAGCTTTAACCCTTAAAATAACGGAACCGGAGCCGTTTTAAGCTTTAAACCCCTTTACAGTCCCTGGTATCTGCTTTGCTGAGACCCAACCAAACCCAAAGGGGAATACGATACCAAATGACGCCTTCAGAAGTCTTTTATAAGTATCAGAGCTCCTCTCACATGCGACTGCATGCCATGCCTCTCAAAAACAAGTGCGCAACACCGGCGCGAAAATGAGACTCTGCCTATGCTTTGGGAAAGCCCCTAAAGAATAAGGTGTCTAAAACAGTGCCTGCCGATATTATTAAATCAAAATACCCAGAATAAATGATTCCTCAAGGCTAAATAAGTGTTAATATCAATCGATTTAGCCCAAAAAAAGTCTACAGTTTAAATAAGCCCTTGTGAAGCCCTTATTTACAATCGAAATAAACATGGCTTACCGGATCCCATAGGGAAAATGACAGCTTCCAGCATTACATCGTCTTGTTAGAATGTGTCATACCTCAAGCAGCAAGAGACTGCAAACTGTTCCCCCAACTGAAGTTAATTGCTCTCAACAGTCCTGTGTGGAACAGCCATGGATTTTAGTTACGGTTGCTAAAATCATTTTCCTCATACAAACAGAATTCTTCATCTCTTTTCTGTTTCTGAGTAAATAGTACGTACCAGCACTATTTGAAAATAACAAACTCTTGATTGAATAATGAAAAACTACAGTTAAACACTAAAAAACTCTAAGCCATCTCCGTGGAGATGTTGCCTGTACAACGGCAAAGAGAATGACTGGGGTAGGCGGAGCCTAGGAGGGATCATGTGACCAGCTTTGCTGGGCTCTTTGCCATTTCCTGTTGGGGAAGAGAATATCCCACAAGTAAGGATGACGCCGTGGACCGGACACACCTATGTTGGAGAAACTACCTTTAGGTTACATGTATAAGCTGTATAATGACATATACATATTATCTTACTGATTACAGTACTGTACTATCTTTATCATGGTACTATGTATACAAAAGTAATAAACTGATATAAAACTACCTCTAGGTTACATGTATAAGCTGTATGATGACATATAAATATTACCTGTCTGATTACAGTACAGTACTATCTTTATCATGGTACTATGTATATAAAAGTAATACAACTGATATAAAACTACCTTTAGGTTACACGTATAAGCTGTATAAAGACATATAAATATTACCTGTCTGATAACAGTACTGTACTATCTTTATCATGGTACTATGTATACAAATGTAATAAACTGATATAAAACTACCTTTAGGTTACATGTATAAGCTGTATAATGACATATAAATATTACCTTACTGATTACAGTACTGTACTATCTTTATCATGGTACTATGTATACAAAAGTAATAAACCTGATATAAAACTACCTTTAGGTTACATGTATAAGCTGTATACTGACATATAAATATTACCTGTCTGATTACAGTACTGTACTATCTTTATCATGGTGCTATGTATACAAAAGTAATAAACTGATATAAAAACAGAATTTATGCTTACCTGATAAATTACTTTCTCCAACGGTGTGTCCGGTCCACGGCGTCATCCTTACTTGTGGGATATTCTCTTCCCCAACAGGAAATGACAAAGAGTCCCAGCAAAGCTGGTCACATGATCCCTCCTAGGCTCCGCCCACCCCAGTCATTCGACCGACGGACAGGAGGAAATATATATAGGAGAAACCATATGATACCGTGGTGACTGTAGTTAGAGAAAATAATTCATCAGACCTGATTAAAAAACCAGGGTGGGCCGTGGACCGGACACACCGTTGGAGAAAGTAATTTATCAGGTAAGCATAAATTCTGTTTTCTCCAACATTGGTGTGTCCGGTCCACGGCGTCATCCTTACTTGTGGGAACCAATACCAAAGCTTTAGGACACGGATGAAGGGAGGGAGCAAATCAGGTTACCTAAACGGAAGGCACCACAGCTTGCAAAACCTTTCTCCCAAAAATAGCCTCCGAAGAAGCAAAAGTATAAAATTTGTAAAATTTGGCAAAAGTGTGCAGTGAAGACCAAGTCGCTGCCTTACATATCTGGTCAACAGAAGCCTCGTTCTTGAAGGCCCATGTGGAAGCCACAGCCCTAGTGGAGTGAGCTGTGATTCTTTCAGGAGGCTGCCGTCCGGCAGTCTCATAAGCCAATCGGATGATGCTTTTAAGCCAAAAGGAAAGAGAGGTAGAAGTCGCTTTTTGACCTCTCCTTTTACCAGAATAAACAACAAACAAGGAAGATGTTTGTCTGAAATCTTTTGTAGCCTCTAAATAGAATTTTAGAGCACGGACTACGTCCAAATTGTGTAACAAACGTTCCTTCTTTGAAACTGGATTCGGACATAAAGAAGGTACAACTAACTCCTGGTTAATATTTTTGTTAGAAACAACCTTAGGAAGAAAACAAGGCTTAGTACGCAAAACCACCTTATCTGCATGGAACACCAGATAGGGCGGAGAACACTGCAGAGCAGATAACTCTGAAACTCTTCTAGCAGAAGAAATTGCAACCAAAAACAAAACTTTCCAAGATAGTAACTTAATATCTATGGAATGTAAAGGTTCAAACGGAACCCCTTGAAGAACTGAAAGAACTAGATTTAGACTCCAGGGAGGAGTCAAAGGTCTGTAAAGAGGCTTGATCCTAACCAGAGCCTGAACAAATGCTTGAACATCTGGCACAGCTGCCAGTCTTTTGTGTAGTAAGACAGATAAAGCAGAGATCTGTCCCTTTAGAGAACTTGCAGATAATCCTTTCTCCAGACCTTCTTGTAGAAAGGAGAGAATCTTAGGAATTTTGATCTTATTCCATGGGAATCCTTTGGATTCACACCAACAGATATATCTTTTCCATATTTTATGGTAAATCTTTCTAGTTACCGGTTTTCTGGCCTGAACCAGAGTATCTATCACAGAATCTGAAAACCCACGCTTCGATAGAATCAAGCGTTCAATCTCCAAGCCGTCAGCTGGAGGGAGACCAGATTTGGATGTTCGAATGGACCCTGAACAAGAAGGTCCTGTCTCAAAGGTAGCTTCCATGGTGGAACCGATGACATATTCACCAGGTCTGCATACCAAGTCCTGCGTGGCCACGCAGGAGCTATCAAGATCACCGAGGCCCTCTCCTGATTGATCCTGGCTACCAGCCTGGGAATGAGAGGAAACGGTGGAAAGGTTGAAGGTCCAAGGTGCTACTAGTGCATCTACTAGAGTCGCCTTGGGATCCCTGGATCTGGACCCGTAGCAAGGAACCTTGAAGTTCTGACGAGACGCCATCAGATCCATGTCTGGAATGCCCCATAATTGAGTTATTTGGGCAAAGATCTCCGGATGGAGTTCCCACTCCCCCGGATGGAATGTCTGACGACTCAGAAAATCTGCCTCCCAGTTTTCCACACCTGGGATGTGGATCGTAGACAGGTGGCAGGAGTGATCCTCCGCCCATTGAATTATTTTGGCCACTTCTTTCATCGCCAGGGAACTCTTTGTTCCCCCTTGATGATTGATATAAGCAACAGTCGTCATGTTGTCTGATTGGAACCTTATGAATTTGGCCTTTGCTAGTTGAGGCCAAGCTTTGAGAGCATTGAATATCGCTCTCAGTTCCAGAATGTTTATCGGGAGAAGAGACTCTTCCCGAGACCATAGACCCTGAGCTTTCAGGGATTCCCAGACCGCACCCCAGCCCACTAGACTGGCGTTGGTCGTGACAATGACCCACTCTGGCCTGCGGAAGCTCATTCCCTGGGACAGATGGTCCAGGGTCAGCCACCAACGGAGTGAATCTCTGGTCTTTTGATCTACTTGAATCATTGGAGACAAGTCTGTATAATCCCCATTCCACTGTTTGAGCATGCACAGTTGTAATGGTCTTAGATGAATTCGTGCAAAAGGAACTACGTCCATTGTTGCAACCATCAATCCTATTACTTCCATGCACTGCGCTATGGAAGGACGAGGAACAGAATGAAGCACTTGACAAGAGCTTAGAAGTTTTGATTTTCTGACCTCTGTCAGAAAAATCCTCATTTCTAAGGAATCTATTATTGTTCCCAAGAAGGGAACTCTTGTTGACGGGGACAGAGAACTCTTTTCTTTGTTCACCTTCCATCCGTGAGATGTGAGAAAGGCTAGAACGATGTCCGTATGAGCCTTCGCCTTTGACAGGGACGACGCTTGTATTAGAATGTCGTCCAAGTAAGGTACTACTGCAATGCCCCTTGGTCTTAGAACCGCTAGAAGGGACCCTAGCACCTTTGTGAAAATCCTTGGAGCAGTGGCTAATCCGAATGGAAGAGCCACAAACTGGTAATGTTTGTCCAGAAAAGCGAACCTTAGGAACTGATGATGTTCCTTGTGGATAGGGATATGTAGGTACGCATCCTTTAAATCCACGGTAGTCATAAATTGACTTTCCTGGATGGTGGGTAGAATCGTTCGAATAGTTTCCATTTTGAACGATGGTACCCTGAGAAATTTGTTTAGGATCTTCAAATCCAAAATTGGTCTGAACGTTCCCACTTTTTTGGGAACTACGAACAGATTGGAATAAAATCCCATTCCTTGTTCCTTTATTGGAACTGGGTGTATCACTCCCATCTTTAACAGGTCTTCTACACAATGTAAGAATGCCTGTCTCTTTATTTGGTTTGAGGATAAGTGAGACTTGTGGAACCTTCCCCTTGGGGGTAGTTCCTTGAATTCCAGGAGATAACCTTGAGAAACTATTTCTAGCGCCCAAGGATCCTGAACATCTCTTGCCCAAGCCTGAGCAAAGAGAGAGAGTCTGCCCCCCACCAGATCCGGTCCCGGATCGGGGGCTACTCCTTCATGCTGTCTTGTTAGCAGTGGCAGGTTTCTTGGCCTGCTTACCTTTGTTCCAGCCTTGCATTGGTTTCCAGGCTGGTTTGGGTTGTGAGGCATTACCCTCTTGCTTAGAGGATGCAGAATTAGAGGCTGGTCCATTTCTGCGAAAGGGACGAAAATTAGGCTTATTTTTAGCCTTAAAAGACCTATCCTGTGGAAGGGCGTGGCCCTTTCCCCCAGTGATGTCTGAAATAATCTCTTTCAAATCAGGTCCAAATAAAGTTTTACCTTTGAAAGGAATGTTAAGTAATTTTGTCTTGGATGACACATCCGCTGACCAAGACTTTAGCCAAAGCGCTCTGCGCGCCACAATAGCAAACCCTGAATTTTTCGCAGCTAATTTTGCTAATTGCAAAGCGGCATCTAAAATAAAAGAGTTAGCCAATTTAAGTGCGTGAACTCTGTCCATAACCTCCTCATATGGAGTTTCTCTACTGAGCGACTTTTCTAGTTCCTTGAACCAGAACCACGCTGCCGTAGTGACAGGAACAATGCATGAAATTGGTTGTAGAAGGTAGCCTTGCTGTACAAAAATCTTTTTAAGCAAACCTTCCAATTTTTTATCCATAGGATCTTTGAAAGCACAACTATCTTCGATAGGAATAGTAGTGCGTTTGTTTAGAGTAGAAACTGCCCCCTCGACCTTGGGGACTGTCTGCCATAAGTCCTTTCTGGGGTCGACCATAGGAAATAATTTCTTAAATATAGGGGGAGGAACAAAAGGTATGCCGGGCTTTTCCCACTCTTTATTTACTATGTCCGCCACCCGCTTGGGTATAGGAAAAGCGTCGGGGGGCACCGGAACCTCTAGGAACCTGTCCATCTTGCATAATTTCTCTGGAATGACCAAATTGTCACAATCATCCAGAGTAGATAACACCTCCTTAAGCAGTGCGCGGAGATGTTCTAATTTAAATTTAAATGTCACAACATCAGGTTCAGCTTGATGAGAAATTTTTCCTGAATCTGAAATTTCTCCCTCAGACAAAACCTCCCTCATGGCCCCTTCAGATTGGTGTGAGGGTATGACAGAACAATTATCATCAGCGTCCTCTTGCTCTTCAGTGTTCAAAACAGAGCAATCGCGCTTTCTCTGATAAGTAGGCATTTTGGATAAAAGATTTGCTATGGAGTTATCCATTACAGCCGTTAATTGTTGCATGGTAATAAGCATTGGCGCACTAGATGTACTAGGGGCCTCCTGCATGGGCAAAACTGGTGTAGACACAGTAGGAGATGATGTAGTATCATGTTTACTCCCCTCATTTGAGGAATCATCTTGGGCAATATCATTATTTGTGGCAGTACTGTCCTTACTTTGTTTGGACGCTATGGCACAATTGTCACATAAATTTAAATGGGGAGACACATTGGCTTTCATACATATAGAACATAGCTTATCTGAAGGTATAGACATGTTAAACAGGCTTAAACTTGTCAACAATGCACAAAAAACGTTTTAAAATAAAACCGTTACTGTCACTTTAAATTTCAAACAGAAAACACTTTATTACTGAAAATGTGAAAAAGTATGAAGGAATTGTTCAAAAATTACCAAATTTTCACCACAGTGTCTTAAAGCCTTAAAAGTATTGCACACCAAATTTCAGAGCTTTAACCCTTAGAATAACGGAACCGGAGCCGTTTTTCAATTTAACCCCTATACAGTCCCAGATACAGTCTTTGCTAAGACCCAACCAAGCCCTGAGGGGAATACGCGTTCCCCAAGATTATAAATGTCAATTGTTAGCCTAAATTTGAATAATATGCACAAATAAAGCAATCGATTTAGCCCATAAAAATGTCTACCAGTTTTTTAGCCCATAATAAGCCCTTTATTCTGTTTGTTTTTGACTAAGAAAATGGCTTACCGGTCCCCATGAGGGGAAATGACAGCCTTCCAGCATTACACAGTCTTGTTAGAAATATGGCTAGTCATACCTTAAGCAGAAAAGTCTGCTAACTGTTTCCCCCAACTGAAGTTACTTCATCTCAACAGTCCTATGTGGAAACAGCAACCGATTTTAGTGACTGTCTGCTAAAATCATCTTCCTCTTACAAACAGAAATCTTCATCCTTTTCTGTTTCAGAGTAAATAGTACATACCAGCACTATTTTAAAATAACAAACACTTGATAGAAGAATAAAAACTACATTTAAACACCAAAAAACTCTTAACCATCTCCGTGGAGATGTTGCCTGTGCAACGGCAAAGAGAATGACTGGGGTGGGCGGAGCCTAGGAGGGATCATGTGACCAGCTTTGCTGGGACTCTTTGCCATTTCCTGTTGGGGAAGAGAATATCCCACAAGTAAGGATGACGCCGTGGACCGGACACACCAATGTTGGAGAAACTATCTTTAGGTTACATCTATAAGCTGTATAATGACATATAAATATTACCTTACTGATTACAGTACTGTACTATCTTTATCATCGTACTATGTATACAGAGTAATAAACTGATATAAAACTACCTTTAGGTTACATGTATAAGCTGTATAATGACATATAAATATTACCTTACTGATTACAGTACTGTACTATCTTTATCATGGTACTATGTATACAAAAGTAATAAACTGATATAAAACTACCTTTAGGTTACATGTATAAGCTGTATGATGACATATAAATATTACCTTACTGATTACAGTACTGTGCTATCTTTATCATGGTTCTATGTATACACAAGTAATATAATTATATAAAACTACCTTTAGGTTACATGTATAAGCTGTATAATGACATATAAATATTACCTTACTGATTACAATACTGTAATATCTTTATCATGGTACTATGTATACAAAAGTAATAAACTGATATAAAACTACCTTTAGGTTACATGTATAAGCTGTATGATGACATATACATATTACCTTACTGATTACAATACTGTAATATCTTTATCATGGTACTATGTATACAAAAGTAATAAACTGATATAAAACTACCTTTAGGTTACATGTATAAGCTGTATAATGACATATAAATATTACCTGTCTGATTACAGTACTGTACTATCTTTATCATGGTACTATGTATACAAAAGTAATAAACTGATATAAAACTACCTTTAGGTTACATGTATAAGCTGTTGAATGACAAATAAATATTACCTGTCTGATTACAGTACTGTACTATCTTTATCATGGTACTATGTATACACAAGTAATAAACTGATATAAAAATACATTTAGTTACATGTATAATCTGTATAATGACATAAATATTACCTTACTGATTACTGTACTGTACTATCTTTATCATGGTACTATGTATACAAAAGTAATAAACTGATATAAAACTACCTTTAGGTTACATGTATAAGCTGTATAATGACATATAAATATTACCTCTCTGATTACAGTACTGTACTATCTTTATCATGTTACTATGTATACAAAAGTAATAAACTGATATAAAACTACATTTAGGTTTCATGTATAAGCTGTATAATGACATATAAATATTACCTTACTGATTACAATACTGTACTATCTTTACCATGGTACTATGTATACAAAAGTAATAAAACTGATATAAAACTACCTTTAGGTTACATGTATAAGCTGTATAATGACATATAAATATTACCTTACTGATTACAGTACTGTACTATCTTTACCATGGTACTATGTATACAAAAGTAATAAAACTGATATAAAACTACCTTTAGGTTACATGTATAAGCTGTATAATGACATATAAATATTACCTTACTGATTACAGTACTGTACTATCTTTATCATGGTACTATGTATACAAAAGTAATAAACTGATATAAAACTACCTTTAGGTTACATGTATAAGCTGTATAATGACATATAAATATTACCTACTGATTACAGTACTGTACTATCTTTATCATGGTACTATGTATACAAAAGTAATAAACTGATATAAAACTACCTTTAGGTTACATGTATAAGCTGTATAATGACCTATAAATATTACCTTACTGATTACAGTACTGTACTATATTTATCATGGTACTATGTATACAAAAGTAATAAAATGATATAAAACTACCTTCAGGTTACATGTAAAAGCTGTATAATGACATATAAATATTACCTACTGATTACAGTACTGTACTATCTTTATCATGGTACTATGTATACAAAAGTAATAAACTGATATAAAACTACCTTTAGGTTACATGTATAAGCTGTATAATGACATATAAATATTACCTACTGATTACAGTACTGTACTATCTTTATCATGGTACTATGTATACAAAAGTAATAAACTGATATAAAACTACCTTTAGGTTACATGTATAAGCTGTATAATGACATATAAATATTACCTTACTGATAACAGTACTGTACTATCTTTATCATGGTACTATGTATACACAAGTAATAAACTGAAATAAACTACCTTTAGGTTACATGTATAAGCTGTATAATGACATATAAATATTACCTTACTGATTACAGTACTGTACTATCTTTATCATGGTACTATATATACAAAAGTAATAAACTGATATAAAACTACCTTTAAGTTACATGTATAAGCTGTATAATGACTTATAAATATTACTTACTGATTACAGTACTGTAGTATCTTTATCATGGTACTATATATACAAAAGTAATAAACTGATATAAAACTACCTTTAAGTTACATGTATAAGCTGTATAATGACATATAAATATTACTTACTGATTACAGTACTGTAGTATCTTTATCATGGTACTATGTATACAAAAGTAATAAACTGATATAAAACTACCTTTAGGTTACATGTATAAGCTGTATAATGACATATAAATATTACCTTACTGATTACAGTACTGTGCTATCTTTATCATGGTACTATGTATACAAAAGTAATAAACTGATATAAAACTACCTTTAGGTTACATGTATAAGCTGTATAATGACCTATAAATATTACTTACTGATTACAGTACTGTACTATCTTTATCATGGTACTATGTATACAAAAGTAATAAACTGATATAAAGCTACCTTTAGGTTACATGTATAAGCTGTATAATGACATATAAATATTACCTTACTGATTACAGTACTGTACTATCTTTATCATGGTACTATGTGTACACAAGTAATAAACTAATATAAAACTACCTTTAGGTTACATGTATAAGCTGTATAATGACATAAATATTACTTTACTGATTACAGTACTGTACTATCTTTATCATGGTACTATGTGTACACAAGTAATAAACTGATATAAAACTACCTTTAGGTTACATGTACAAGCTGTATAATGACAAATAAATATTACCTGTCTGATTACAGTACTGTGCTATCTTTATCATGGTACTATGTATACAAAAGTAATAAACTGATATAAAACTACCTTTAGGTTACATGTATAAGCTGTATAATGACATATAAACATTACCTTACTGATTACAGTACTGTATTATCTTTATCATGGTACTATGTATACAAAAGTAATAAACTGATATAAAGCTACCTTTAGGTTACATGTATAAGCTGTATAATGACATAAATATTACTTTACTGATTACAGTACTGTATTATCTTTATCATGGTCCTATGTATACAAAAGTAATACACTGATATAAAACTACCTTTAGGTTACATGTATAAGCTGTATAATGACATAAATATAACCTTACTGATTACAGTACTGTTCTATCTTTATCATGGTACTATATACACAAGTAATAAACTGATATAAAACTACCTTTAGGTTACATGTATAAGCTGTATAATGACATATAAATATTACCTGTCTGATTACAGTACTGTAATATCTTTATCATGATACTATGCATACAAAAGTAATAAACTGATATATAACTACCTTTAGGTTACATGTATAAGCTGTATAATGACATATAGATATTACCTTAATGATTACAGTACTGTACTATCTTTATCATGGTACTATGTATACAAAAGTAATAAACTGATATAAAACTACCTTTAGGTTACATGTATAAGCTGTATGATGACATATAAATATTACCTTACTGATTACAGTACTGTACTATCTTTATCATGGTACTATGTATATACAAGTAATAAACTGATATAAAACTACCTTTAGGTTACATGTATAAGCTGTATAATGACATATAAATATTACCTCTCTGATTACAGTACTGTACTATCTTTATCATGGTACTATATATACAAAAGTAATAAACTGATATAAAACTACCTTTAGGTTACATGTATACGCTGTATAATGACATATACATATTACCTTACTGATTACAGTACTGTACTATCTTTATCATGGTACTATGTATACAAAGGTAATAAACTGATATAAAACTACCTTTAGGTTACATGTATAAGTTGTATAATGACATATAAATATTACCTACTGATTACAGTACTGTACTATCTTTATCATGGTACTATGTATACACAAGTAATAAACTGAAATAAACTACCTTTAGGTTACATGTATAAGCTGTATAATGACATATAAATATTACCTACTGATTACAGTACTGTACTATCTTTATCATGGTACTATGTATACACAAGTAATAAACTGAAATAAACTACCTTTAGGTTACATGTATAAGCTGTATAATTACATATAAATATTACCTGTCTGATTACAGTACTGTACTATCTTTATCATGGTACTATGTATACACAAGTAATAAACTGATATAAAACTACCTTTAGGTTACATGTATAAGCTGTATAATGACATATAAATATTACCTGTCTGATTACAGTACTGTACTATCTTTATCATGGTACTATGTATACAAAAGTAATAAAACTGATATAAAACTACCTTTAGGTTACATGTATAAGCTGTATAATGACATATAAATATTACCTGTCTGATTACAGTACTGTACTATCTTTATCATGGTACTATGTATACAAAAGTAATAAACTGATATAAAACTACCTTTAGGTTACATGTATAAGCTGTATAATGACCTATAAATATTACTTACTGATTACAGTACTGTACTATCTTTATCATGGTGCTATGTATACAAAAGTAATAAACTGATATAAAACTACCTATAGGTTATATGTATAAGCTCTATAATGACCTATAAATATTACTTACTGATTACAGTACTGTACTATCTTTATCATGGTACTATGTATACAAAAGTAATAAACTGATATAAAACTACCTTTAGGTTACATGTATAAGCTGTATAATGACATATAAATATTACCTTACTGATTACAGTACTGTACTATCTTTATCATGGTACTATGTATACAAAAGTAATAAACTGATATAAAACTACCTTTAGGTTACATGTATAAGCTGTATAATGACATATAAATATTACCTTACTGATTAAAGTACTGTACTATCTTTATCATGGTACTATGGCCCCTAGTTATGAAGCCGTCAACCTCGATAGATACCGGCAAAAGTAGAATTTAGTGACGTAAGCTTCAATCCGCCGGACTCAGTCCGACACAGATCGATTCTTATGTCACTATAGATGTTCCGCACACAAGTGCGGCACAATCTGACTACTTTTGCTAGTTATCAAAAAACTAGCAAGTACGCTCGGCACTTTTCCGGCCCAGCGTACCTGGTTTTCAAACCGCCGCCCTGGAGGCGGCGGATCCCATAGGAATCAATGGGAGTCTGACCATAGCGAAAGTTCATGTTCGCTGCTGCTAGACATCCCATTGATTCCTATGGGAGATGTCTACACCCAACACCCTAACATGTACCCCGAGTCTAAACACCCCTAATCTGTCCCCCCTACACCGCCGCAACTAAATAAAGCTATTACCCCCTAAACCGCCGCTCCCGGAGCCCACCGCCTAATAAAATAACAAAGCCCCCCAAAATAAAAAAATGCCCTACCCTATTCTAAATTAAAAAGTTACCAGCTCTTTTACCTTACCAGCCCTTAAAAGGGCCTTTTGCGGGGCATGCCCCAAAGAATTCTGCCCTTTTGCCTGTAAAATAAAAATACAACCCCCCAACATTAAAACCCACCACCCACATACCCCTAATCTAACCCAAACCCCCTTAAATAAACCTAACACTACCCCCCTGCAGATCATCCTACCTTGAGTCGTCTTCAGCCAGCCGACCACCGATGGAACCGAAGAGGAGATCCGGAGCGGCAGAAGTCATCATCCAAGGGACGCTGAAGAAGTCTTCCATCCGATGAAGTCATCATCCAGGCGGCGCTGAAGAGGTCTTCCAACCGGGCAATGTCTTCTTCCAAGCGGCATCTTCAATCTTCTTTCTTCCGGATCCATCTTCATCCCGCCGACGCGGAACATCCTTCTTCCCCGACGGACAAACGACGAATGAAGGTTCCTTTAAGGGACGTCATCTAAGATGGCGTCCCTTCAATTCCGACTGGCTGATAGGATTCTATCAGCCAATCGGCATTAAGGTAAGAAAAATCTGATTGGCTGATTGAATCAGCCAATCAGATTGAAGTTCAATCCGATTGGCTGATCCAATCAGCCAATCAGATTGAGCTTGCTTTCTATTGGCTGATCGAAACAGCCAATAGAATGCGAGCTCAATCTGATTGGCTGATTGGATCAGCCAATCGGATTGAACTTCAATCTGATTGGCTGATTCAATCAGCCAATCAGATTTTTCCTACCTTAATTCCGATTGGCTGATAGAATCCTATCAGCTAATCAGAATTGAAGGGACGCCATCTTGGATGACGTCCCTTAACCCCTTAATGACCACAATGTACCCTGTATGTCACTGGTCGTTAAGGGTTTTTTCAGGACATAATAGCATTAGTCTAGCAAGAACACGCTATTAATTACCTCCCTCCAGCAGACTTTGTGGAATAGAGCAGTCTCAACACTGGTGGCAAGACCGCGCTATAAAACAATCAAGTCCCAAAAAAAGACCAGTGACATACAGGGTACGTCGCTGGTCCTTAAGGGGTTAAAGGAACCTTCAGTCGTCGTTAGTCCATCGGGGAAGAAGGATGTTCCGCGTCGGCGGGATGAAGATGGATCCGGAAGAAAGAAGATTGAAGATGCCGCTTGGAAGAAGACATCGCCCGGTTGGAAGACCTCTTCAGCGCCGCCTGGATGATGACTTCATCGGATGGAAGACTTCTTCAGCGCCCCTTGGATGATGACTTCTGCTGCTCCGGATCTCCTCTTCGGTTCCATCGGTGGTCGGCTGGCTGAAGATGACTCAAGATAGGATGATCTTCAGGGGGGTAGTGTTAGGTTTATTTAAGGGGGGTTTGGGTTAGATTAGGGGTATGTGGGTGGTGGGTTTTAATGTTGGGGGGGTTGTATTTTTATTTTACAGGCAAAAGAGCAGAATTCTTTGGGGCATGCCCCGCAAAAGGCCCTTTTAAGGGCTGGTAAGGTAAAAGAGCTGGTAACTTTTTAATTTAGAATAGGGTAGGGCATTTTTTTATTTTGGGGGCTTACATGTATAAGCTGTATAATGACATATAAATATTACCTTACTGATTACAGTACTGTACTATCTTTATCATGGTACTATATATACAAAAGTAATAAACTGATATAAAATACCTTTAGGTTACATGTATAAGCTGTATAATGACATATAACTATTACCTTACTGATTAAAGTACTGTACTATCTTTATCATGGTACTATGGCCCCTAGTTATGAAGCCGTCAACCTCAAATACGCTGGAATTCCGCAGCGTATTTGTGGCGAGGCTGATTCGCCTTAGTTATCAAGCCCTAGATACCGGCAAAAGTAGAATTTAGTGACGTAAGCTTCAATCCGCCGGACTCAGTCCGACACAGATCGATTCTTATGTCACTATAGATGTTCCGCACACAAGTGCGGCACAATCTGACTACTTTTGCTAGTTATCAAAAAACTAGCAAGTACGCTCGGCACTTTTCCGGCCCAGCGTACCTGGTTTTCAAACCGCCGCCCTGGAGGCGGCGGATCCCATAGGAATCAATGGGAGTCTGACCAAAGCGAAAGTTCATGTTCGCTGCTGCTAGACATCCCATTGATTCCTATGGGAGATGTCTACACCCAACACCCTAACATGTACCCCGAGTCAAAACACCCCTAATCTGTCCCCCCTACACCGCCGCAACTAAATAAAGCTATTACCCCCTAAACCGCCGCTCCCGGAGCCCACCGCCACTATAATAAATATGTTAACCCCTAAACCGCCGCTTCCGGACCCCACCGCCACCTACATTATACCTATTAACCCCTATCCTGCCCCCCCATACCGTCGCCACCTATAATAAATTTATTAACCCCTATCCTGCCCCCCCTACACCGCCGCCACTGTAATAAAATTATTAACCCCTAAACCTAAGTCTAACACTAACCCTAACACCCCCCTAACTTAAATATTAATTAAATAAATCTAAATAATATTTCTCTTATTAACTAAATTAATCCTATTTAAAACTAAATACTTACCTTTAAAATAAACCCTAATATAGCTAGAATATAAATAATAATTGTATTGTAGCTATTTTAGGATTTATTTTTATTTTACAGGCATCTCAATTTATTTTAACTAGGTACAATAGATAATAAATAGTTATTAACTATTTAATAGCTATCTAGCTAAAATAAAGAGAAATTTACCTGTAAAATAAAAACTAACCTAAGTTACAATTACCACCTAACACTACACTATACTTTAATAAATTACTCCTACTTAAAACTAAATACTTACCTGTAAAATAAACCCTAAGATAGCTACAATATAATTAATAATTACATTGTAGCTATTTTAGGATTTATATTTATTTTACAGGTAACTTTGTATTTATTTTAGCTAGTTAGAATAGTTATTATATAGTTATTAACTATTTAATAACTACCTAGCTAAAAGAAATACAAAATTACCTGTAAAATAAATCCTAACCTAAGTTACAATTAAACCTAACACTACACTATCATTAAATTAATTAAATAAATTACCTACAAATAACTACAATTAAATTAAATAAACTAACTAAAGTACAAAAAATAAAAAAGCTAAGTTACAAAAAATAAAAAAAATAAGTTACAAACATTTAAAAAATATTACAACAATTTTAAGATACTTACACCTAATCTAAGCCCCCTAATAAAATAACAAAGCCCCCCAAAATAAAAAAATGCCCTACCCTATTCTAAATTAAAAAGTTACCAGCTCTTTTACCTTACCAGCCCTTAAAAGGGCCTTTTGCGGGGCATGCCCCAAAGAATTCTGCCCTTTTGCCTGTAAAATAAAAATACAACCC
Organism: Bombina bombina; assembly: GCF_027579735.1. NCBI lineage: Eukaryota > Metazoa > Chordata > Amphibia > Anura > Bombinatoridae > Bombina > Bombina bombina. The sequence continues at coordinate 118,422,362 of NC_069510.1, forward strand.
CCCCAACATTAAAACCCACCACCCACATACCCCTAATCTAACCCAAACCCCCTTAAATAAACCTAACACTACCCCCCTGCAGATCATCCTACCTTGAGTCGTCTTCAGCCAGCCGACCACCGATGGAACCGAAGAGGAGATCCGGAGCGGCAGAAGTCATCATCCAAGGGGCGCTGAAGAAGTCTTCCATCCGATGAAGTCATCATCTAGGCGGCGCTGAAGAGGTCTTCCAACCGGGCAATGTCTTCTTCCAAGCGGCATCTTCAATCTTCTTTCTTCCGGATCCATCTTCATCCCGCCGACGCGGAACATCCTTCTTCCCCGACGGACAAACGACGAATGAAGGTTCCTTTAAGGGACGTCATCTAAGATGGCGTCCCTTCAATTCCGACTGGCTGATAGGATTCTATCAGCCAATCGGCATTAAGGTAGGAAAACAGCCAATAGAATGCTGGTAGGAAAACAGCCAATAGAATGATTGGATCAGCCAATCGGATTGAACTTCAATCTGATTGGCTGATTCAATCAGCCAATCAGATTTTTCCTACCTTAATTCCGATTGGCTGATAGAATCCTATCAGCTAATCAGAATTGAAGGGATGCCATCTTGGATGACGTCCCTTAAAGGAACCTTCATTCGTCGTTAGTCCATCGGGGAAGAAGGATGTTCCGCGTCGGCGGGATGAAGATGGATCCGGAAGAAAGAAGATTGAAGATGCCGCTTGGAAGAAGACATCGCCCGGTTGGAAGACCTCTTCAGCGCCGCCTGGATGATGACTTCATCGGATGGAAGACTTCTTCAGTGCCCCTTGGATGATGACTTCTGCTGCTCCGCATCTCCTCTTCGGTTCCATCGGTGGTTGGCTGGCTGAAGATGACTCAAGATAGGATGATCTTCAGGGGGGTAGTGTTAGGTTGATTTAAGGGGGGTTTGGGTTAGATTAGGGGTATGTGGGTGGTGGGTTTTAATGTTGGGGGGGTTGTATTTTTATTTTACAGGCAAAAGAGCAGAATTCTTTGGGGCATGCCCCGCAAAAGGCCCTTTTAAGGGCTGGTAAGGTAAAAGAGCTGGTAACTTTTTAATTTAGAATAGGGTAGGGCATTTTTTTATTTTGGGGGGCTTACATGTATAAGCTGTATAATGACATATAAATATTACCTTACTGATTACAGTACTGTACTATCTTTATCATGGTACTATATATACAAAAGTAATAAACTGATATAAAATACCTTTAGGTTACATGTATAAGCTGTATAATGACATATAAATATTACCTTACTGATTACAGTACTGTACTATATTTATCATGGTACTATGTATACAAAAGTAATAAACTGATATAAAACTACCTTTAGGTTACATGTATAAGCTGTATAATGACAAATATTACCTTACTGATTACAGTACTGTACTATCTTTATCATGGTATTATGTATACAAAAGTAATAAAACTGATATAAAACTACCTTTAGGTTACATGTATAAGCTGTATAATGACATATAAATATTACCTTACTGATTACAGTACGGTACTATCTTTATCATGGTACTATGTATACAAAAGTAATAAACTGATATAAAACTACCTTTAGGTTACATGTATAAGCTGTATAATGACAAATATTACCTTACTGATTACAGTAATGTACTATCTTTATCATGGTACTATGTATACAAAAGTAATAAACTGATATAAAACTACCTTTAGGTTACATGTATAAGCTGTATAAGGACATATAAATATTACCTACTGATTACAGTACTGTACTATCTTAATCATGGTACTATGTATACAAAAGTAATAAACTGATATAAAACTACCTTTAGGTTACATGTATAAGCTATATAATGACATATAAATATTACCTACTGATTACAGTACTGTACTATCTTTATCATGGTAGTATGTATACAAAAGTAATAAACTGATATAAAACCACCTTTAGGTTACATGTATAAGCTGTATAATGACATATACATAGTACCTTACTGATTACAGTACTGTACTATCTTTATCATGGTACTATGTATATAAAAGTAATAAAATGATATAAAACTACCTTTAGGTTACATGTATAAGCTGTATAATGACATATAAATATTACCTGTCTGATTACAGTACTGTACTATCTTTATCATGGTACTATGTATACAAAAGTAATAAACTGATAAAAAACTACCTTTAGGTTACATGTATAAGCTGTATAATGACATATAAATATTATCTGTCTGATTACAGTACTGTACTATCTTTATCATGGTACTATGTATACAAAAGTAATAAACTGATAAAAAACTACCTTTAGGTTACATGTATAAGCTGTATAATGACATATAAATAATACCTTACTGATTACAGTACTGTACTATCTTTATCATGGTACTATGTATACAAAAGTAATAAACTGATATAAAAACAGAATTTATGTTTACCTGATAAATTACTTTCTCCAACGGTGTGTCCGGTCCACGGCGTCATCCTTACTTGTGGGATATTCTCTTCCCCAACAGGAAATGGCAAAGAGCCCAGCAAAGCTGGTCACATGATCCCTCCTAGGCTCCGCCTACCCCAGTCATTCGACCGACGTTAAGGAGGAATATTTGCATAGGAGAAACCATATGGTACCGTGGTGACTGTAGTTAAAGAAAATAAATTATCAGACCTGATTAAAAAAACCAGGGCGGGCCGTGGACCGGACACACCGTTGGAGAAAGTAATTTATCAGGTAAACATAAATTCTGTTTTCTCCAACATAGGTGTGTCCGGTCCACGGCGTCATCCTTACTTGTGGGAACCAATACCAAAGCTTTAGGACACGGATGAAGGGAGGGAGCAAATCAGGTCACCTAAATGGAAGGCACCACGGTTTGCAAAACCTTTCTCCCAAAAATAGCCTCAGAAGAAGCAAAAGTATCAAACTTGTAAAATTTGGTAAAAGTGTGCAGTGAAGACCAAGTCGCTGCCCTACATATCTGATCAACAGAAGCCTCGTTCTTGAAGGCCCATGTGGAAGCCACAGCCCTAGTGGAATGAGCTGTGATTCTTTCGGGAGGCTGCCGTCCGGCAGTCTCGTAAGCCAATCTGATGATGCTTTTAATCCAAAAAGAGAGAGAGGTAGAAGTTGCTTTTTGACCTCTCCTTTTACCGGAATAAACAACAAACAAGGAAGATGTTTGTCTAAAATCCTTTGTAGCTTCTAAATAGAATTTTAGAGCGCGAACAACATCCAAATTGTGCAACAAACGTTCCTTCTTTGAAACTGGTTTCGGAATGTAAGGGTTCAAACGGAACCCCCTGAAGAACTGAAAGAACTAAATTGAGACTCCAAGGAGGAGTCAAAGGTTTGTAAACAGGCTTAATTCTAACCAGAGCCTGAACAAAGGCTTGAACATCTGGCACAGCTGCCAGCTTTTTGTGAAGTAACACAGACAAGGCAGAAATCTGTCCCTTCAGGGAACTTGCAGATAATCCTTTTTCCAATCCTTCTTGAAGGAAGGATAGAATCTTAGGAATCTTAACCTTGTCCCAAGGGAATCCTTTAGATTCACACCAACAGATATATTTTTTCCAAATTTTGTGGTAAATCTTTCTAGTTACAGGCTTTCTGGCCTGAACAAGAGTATCGATAACAGAATCTGAGAACCCTCGCTTCGATAAGATCAAGCGTTCAATCTCCAAGCAGTCAGCTGGAGTGAAACCAGGTTCGGATGTTCGAACGGACCCTGAACAAGAAGGTCTCGTCTCAAAGGTAGCTTCCAAGGTGGAGCCGATGACATATTCACCAGATCTGCATACCAAGTCCTGCGTGGCCACGCAGGAGCTATCAAGATCACCGACGCCCTCTCCTGATTGATCCTGGCTACCAGCCTGGGGATGAGAGGAAACGGCGGGAACACATAAGCTAGTTTGAAGGTCCAAGGTGCTACTAGTGCATCCACTAGAGCCGCCTTGGGATCCCTGGATCTGGACCCGTAGCAAGGAACTTTGTTTTTCTGGCCTCTGTCAGAAATATCCTCATTTCTAAGGAGTCTATTATTGTTCCCAAGAAGGGAACCCTTGTTGACGGAGATAGAGAACTCTTTTCCACGTTCACTTTCCATCCGTGAGATCTGAGAAAGGCCAGGACTATGTCCGTGTGAGCCTTTGCTTGAGGAAGGGACGACGCTTGAATCAGAATGTCGTCCAAATAAGGTACTACAGCAATGCCCCTTGGTCTTAGCACAGCTAGAAGGGACCCTAGTACCTTTGTGAAAATCCTTGGAGCAGTGGCTAATCCGAAAGGAAGCGCCACGAACTGGTAATGCTTGTCCAGGAATGCGAACCTTAGGAACCGATGATGTTCCTTGTGGATAGGAATATGTAGATACGCATCCTTTAAATCCACCGTGGTCATGAATTGACCTTCCTGGATGGAAGGAAGAATAGTTCGAATGGTTTCCATCTTGAACGATGGAACCTTGAGAAACTTGTTTAAGATCTTGAGATCTAAGATTGGTCTGAACGTTCCCTCTTTTTTGGGAACTATGAACAGATTGGAGTAGAACCCCATCCCTTGTTCTCTTAATGGAACAGGATGAATCACTCCCATTTTTAACAGGTCTTCTACACAATGTAAGAATGCCTGTCTTTTTATGTGGTCTGAAGACAACTGAGACCTGTGGAACCTCCCCCTTGGGGGAAGCCCCTTGAATTCCAGAAGATAACCTTGGGAGACTATTTCTAGCGCCCAAGGATCCAGAACATCTCTTGCCCAAGCCTGAGCGAAGAGAGAGAGTCTGCCCCCCACCAGATCCGGTCCCGGATCGGGGGCCAACATTTCATGCTGTCTTGGTAGCAGTGGCAGGTTTCTTGGCCTGCTTTCCCTTGTTCCAGCCTTGCATTGGTCTCTTTTCTAAGTATCAGAGCTCCTCTCACATGCGACTGCATGCCATGCCTCTCAAAAACAAGTGCGCAACACCGGCGCGAAAATTAGGCTCTGCCTATGCTTTGGGAAAGCCCCTAAAGAATAAGGTGTCTAAAACAGTGCCTGCCGATATTATTATATCAAAATACCCAAATAAAATGATTCCTCAAGGCTAAATATGTGTTAATAATGAATCGATTTAGCCCAGAAAAAGTCTACAGTCTTAATAAGCCCTTGTGAAGCCCTTATTTACGATCGTAATAAACATGGCTTACCGGATCCCATAGGGAAAATGACAGCTTCCAGCATTACATCGTCTTGTTAGAATGTGTCATACCTCAAGCAGCAAGAGACTGCTCACTGTTCCCCCAACTGAAGTTAATTGCTCTCAACAGTCCTGTGTGGAACAGCCATGGATTTTAGTGACGGTTGCTAAAATCATTTTCCTCATACAAACAGAAATCTTCATCTCTTTTCTGTTTCTGAGTAAATAGTACATACCAGCACTATTTCAAAATAACAAACTCTTGATTGAATAATAAAAACTACAGTTAAACACTAAAAAACTCTAAGCCATCTCCGTGGAGATGTTGCCTGTACAACGGCAAAGAGAATGACTGGGGTAGGCGGAGCCTAGGAGGGATCATGTGACCAGCTTTGCTGGGCTCTTTGCCATTTCCTGTTGGGGAAGAGAATATCCCACAAGTAAGGATGACGCCGTGGACCGGACACACCTATGTTGGAGAAACTACCTTTAGGTTACATGTATAAGCTGTATAATGACATATACACCTTACCTTACTGATTACAGTACTGTACTATCTTTATCATGGTACTATGTATACAAAAGTAATAAACTGATATAAAACTACCTTTAGGTTACATGTATAAGCTGTATAATGACATATAAATATTACCTTACTGATTACAGTACTGTGCTATCTTTATCATGGTACTATGTATACAAAAGTAATAAACTGATATAAAACTACCTTTAGGTTACATGTATAAGCTGTATAATGACATATAAATAGTACCTTACTGATTACAGTACTGTACTATCTTTATCATGGTACTATGTATACAAAAGTAATAAACTGATATAAAACTACCTTTAGGTTACATGTATAAGCTGTATAATGACATAAATAGTACCTGTCTGATTACAGTACTGTACTATCTTTATCATGGTACTATGTATACAAAAGTAATAAACTGATATAAAACTACCTTTAGGTTACATGTATAAGCTGTATAATGACATATAAATATTACCTGTCTGATTACAGTACTGTACTATCTTTATCATGGTACTATGTATACAAAAGTAATAAACTGATATAAAACTACCTTTAGGTTATATGTATAAGCTGTATAATGACATATACACCTTACCTTACTGATTACAGTACTGTACTATCTTTATCATGGTACTATGTATACAAAAGTAATAAACTGATATAAAACTACCTTTAGGTTACATGTATAAGCTGTATAATGACATATAAATATTACCTTACTGATTACAGTACTGTACTATCTTTATCATGGTACTATGTATACAGAAGTAATAAACTGATATAAAACTACCTTTAGGTTACATGTATAAGCTGTATAATGAAATATAAATATTACCTTACTGATTACAGTACTGTACTATCTTTATCATGGTACTATGTATACAAAAGTAATAAACTGATATAAAACTACCTTTAGGTTACATGTATAAGCTGTATAATGACATATAAATATTACCTGTCTGATTACAGTACTGTACTATCTTTATCATGGTACTATATATACAAAAGTAATAAACTGATATAAAACTACCTTTAGGTTACAGGTATAAGCTGTATAATGACATATAACTATTACCTTACTGATTACAGTACTGTACTATCTTTATCATGGTACTATGTATACAAAAGTAATAAACTGATATAAAAATACATTTAGTTACATGTATAAGCTGTATAATGACATATAAATATTACCTTACTGATTACAGTACTGTACTATCTTTATCATGGTACTATGTATACAAAAGTAATATAATTATATAAAACTACCTTTAGGTTACATGTATAAGCTGTATAATGACCTATAAATATTACCTGTCTGATTACAGTACTGTACTATCTTTATCATGGTACTATGTATACAAAAGTAATAAACTGATATAAAACTACCTTTAGGTTACATGTATAAGCTGTATAATGAAATATAAATATTACCTTACTGATTACAGTACTGTACTATCTTTATCATGGTACTATGTATACAAAAGTAATAAACTGATATAAAACTACCTTTAGGTTACATGTATAAGTTGTATAATGACATATACATATTACCTTACTGATTACAGTACTGTACTATCTTTATCATGGTACTATGTATACAAAAGTAATAAACTGATATAAAACTACCTTTAGGTTACATGTATAAGCTGTATAATAAAATATAAATAGTACCTTACTGATTACAGTACTGTACTATCTTTATCATGGTACTATGTATACAAAAGTAAGAAACTGATATAAAACTACCTTTAGGTTACATGTATAAGCTGTATAATGACATATAAATATTACCTTACTGATTACAGTACTGTACTATCTTTATCATGGTACTATGTATACAAAAGTAATAAACTGATATAAAACTACCTTTAGGTTACATGTATAAGCTGTATAATGACATATAAATATTACCTGTCTGATTACAGTACTGTACTATCTTTATCATGGTACTATGTATACAAAAGTAATAAACTGATATAAAACTACCTTTAGGTTACATGTATAAGCTGTATAATTACATAAATATTACCTTACTGATTACAGTACTGTACTATCTTTATCATGGTACTATGTATACAAAAGTAATAAACTGATATAAAACTACCTTTAGGTTACATGTATAAGTTGTATAATGACATATAAATATTACCTGTCTGATTACAGTACTGTACTATATTTATCATGGTACTATGTATACAAAAGTAATAAACTGATATAAAACTACCTTTAGGTTACATGTATAAGCTGTATAATGACATATAAATATTACCTGTCTGATTACAGTACTGTACTATCTTTATCATGGTACTATATATACAAAAGTAATAAACTGATATAAAACTACCTTTAGGTTACATGTATAAGCTGTATAATGACATATAAATATTACCTTACTGATTACAGTACTGTACTATCTTTATCATGGTACTATGTATACAAAAGTAATAAACTGATATAAAACTACCTATAGGTTACATGTATAAGCTGTATAATGACATATAAATATTACCTGTCTGATTACAGTACTGTACTATCTTTATCATGGTACTATGTATACAAAAGTAATAAACTGATATAAAACTACCTTTAGGTTACATGTATAAGCTGTATAATGACATATAAATATTACCTACTGATTACAGTACTGTACTATCTTTATCATGGTACTATGTATACAAAAGTAATAAACTGATATAAAACTACCTTTAGGTTACATGTATAAGCTGTATAATGACATATAAATATTACCTGTCTGATTACAGTACTGTAATATCTTTATCATGGTACTATATATACAAAAGTAATAAACTGATATAAAACTACCTTTAGGTTACATGTATAAGCTGTATAATGACATATAAATATAACTGACTGATTACAGTACTATAATATCTTTATCATGGTACTATGTATACAAAAGTAATAAACTGATATAAAACTACCTATAGGTTACATGTATAAGCTGTATAATGACATATAAATATTACCTGTCTGATTACAGTACTGTACTATCTTTATCATGGTACTATGTATACAAAAGTAATAAACTGATATAAAACTACCTTTAGGTTACATGTATAAGCTGTATAATGACCTATAAATATTACCTGTCTGATTACAGTACTGTACTATCTTTATCATGGTACTATGTATACAAAAGTAATAAACTGATATAAAACTACCTTTAGGTTACATGTATAAGCTGTATAATGACATATAAATATTACCTGTCTGATTACAGTACTGTAATATCTTTATCATGGTACTATATATACAAAAGTAATAAACTGATATAAAACTACCTTTAGGTTACATGTATAAGCTGTATAATGATATACAAATATTACCGTACTGATTACAGTACTGTAGTATCTTTATCATGGTACTATGTATACAAAAGTGATAAACTGATATAAAACTACCTTTAGGTTACATGTATAAGCTGTATAATGACATATAAATATTACCTTACTGATTACAGTACTGTACTATCTTTATCATGGTACTATGTATACACAAGTAATAAACTGATATAAAACTACGTTTAGGTTACATGTATAAGCTGTATAATGACATATAAATATTACCTACTGATTACAGTACTGTATTATCTTTATCATGGTACTATGTATACAAATGTAATAAACTGATATAAAACTACCTTTAGGTTACATGTATAAGCTGTATAATGACATATAAATATTACCTTACTGATTACAGTACTGTAGTATCTTTATCATGGTACTATGTATACAAAAGTGATAAACTGATATAAAACTACCTTTAGGTTACATGTATAAGCTGTATAATGACATATAAATATTACCTTACTGATTACAGTACTGTACTATCTTTATCATGGTACTATGTATACACAAGTAATAAACTGATATAAAACTACGTTTAGGTTACATGTATAAGCTGTATAATGACATATAAATATTACCTACTGATTACAGTACTGTACTATCTTTATCATGGTACTATATATACAAAAGTAATAAACTGATATAAAACTACGTTTAGGTTACATGTATAATGACATATAAATATTACCTACTGATTACAGTACTGTACTATCTTTATCATGGTACTATGTATACAAAAGTAATAAACTGATATAAAACTACCTTTAGGTTATATGTATAAGCTGTATTATCACAAGTTAATATTATCTAAACGACATAACCTATAGTTGTTTACACTTAGTTCCATCCCCTCTCCAAATTGTCCCATTTTAAAGATGCAAACATTCCAAAATTTGAGGCTACGACAGAAGTGCAAATTTGAGGCTACGGCAGGAGAGCATTGAAGATAGCCCTCAATTCCAGAATGTTTATAGGAAGAGTCGCTTCCTCTGGACGCCAGGTTCCCTGAGCTCTCAGAGAACCCCACACAGCGTCCCACCCTGATAAACTTGCATCTGTTGTAATAATCACCCAGGATAGGCGTAGGAAGCATATGCCCTGAATGAACGGATTCAGTGACTGCCACCAAGAGAGAGACTTTCTCATCTGTGGATCTAGAGCACTGGTTTTCAAACCTGTCCTCAGGCCTCCCCAACAGTTCAGGGTTTACTGGATAACCTTAGATGAGAGCAGGTAAAATAACCATGTTTCCTAATCAGCTGATTATTTCACCTGTGCTCTAGTTCAGATATCCACAAAATGTGGCCTGTTAGGGAGGCCTGAAGACAGGTTTGAAAACCATCTAGAGATGTTACCTGCGACAGGCCGAAATGATCTCCGTTCCATTGTCTGAGCCTACATAACTGTAGAGGTCTCAGATGAAAGCGAGCAACCGGAATAGCATCCAAAGCCGCCACCATAAGACCTACCACCTCAATGCACTGGACCACTGAAACTTCTCCCTGCGTTGATCTGTGAGATAAATACGCATGCTGACGGAATCACTTTTGATCCCCAGGAAGTTCCAGGAAGGAGCGAGTGAACTTCCTCAGATATCCTAACTTCCTATACATAGGGTCCCTCTAGCAGGATAGTAGTGCGTTTAGCCAAAGTGGAAGTGGCGCCATCAACCTTGGGCATGGTATTCCACGCTTCCATATGGTTAACCGGTACAGGGAACATTCTCCTGAAAGTCGGTGAGGGAGAAAAAGGCACACCGGGCTTCTCCCATTCCTTTGATATAATTTCCGCCACCACAGAAGGTACCAGGAACACATCAGGGTTTTTTAACTTAGGTAAAGACCGAGTCTAGCTTATGCACCTGATTCTCCTCAATGGGCTTTGACTCAGGTACACCCAGGGTACTTAAAACCTCTTTAAGCAAGTATCTTAAATGCTCAATCTTAAATCGAAACATAACTTCCTCAGAGTCCCTTTCAGATTCTTTAGAAGAGTCAGAGGATAAAAGTTCTCCCTCTAAGATAACCAAGGAGTCGTTATTATCAGAAAGTTGTTCAATACTGACCACCACAACATCAGCCGGACTGCTAGTTCTTGATTCAGAAGAACAATATTTAACCTTCCTCTTCCATTTCCCTGCAATTGGCATTGCGCTCAGAGCATCAGAACCACAGATTGTAACTGGGTTGCAAACTCATGTGGAAAAGGGCTAACTCCAGCCAAAGTTTGTGTATTAGGGTTGCAGAGTACTCTCTAAAGCGTCCGGAGTCTGAAGAATCTCCTTTGGAAAAATTACAACCTGTTGGTGATAACCGTCTCTATTAGGCAACTTGTCGTGAGAGAGGTTTGTGTGACACACGGAACATGCCAACTACAATCAGTGTAACTAACACCGTTTTGCCTAAAAGGGAGTATAACATGGATTAGCTGGGAGAGGCATGGGAACTTCCCAGCGACAACCAGTAGCTAGCACATACCAAAACTCTACCCAGAGAATTACATGGATTAACAACTCCCCAGCTCTCTCTTGCAGGAACTATCCATTTAAGAGCACATACATCCTCATTTTCAGCAGAGCACCTCTCTCTGCCTTCCTCCATGAAATGAGGCAAAGAACTACTGGGAGGGTAGAGGAAGTGCAAGGGATATTTCAATGTTCTGTTTGGGGTGTCTTTGCCTCCTCCTGGTGGCCAGGTGAAGTATTTCCCATAGGTTATGAATGTTTTTGTGGACTCTCACTGCCATTAGAAGGAAAGAACATTTTTGTGTCTCATATCTCTTTAATTATTCTAGGTTAGTACTGCAATAAGTGTGGTATTACTTTACCTATGTGTGTGTTGTGTGTCTGTTTGCATGATGTGTGTTCTCTGTTGTGTGCATTGTGTATGTGTTATCTTTAGTGTGTGTCTGTGTGATGTATGTTCTCTGTTGTGTTATTTGTGTGCATTGTGTATGTTTTGTCTGTTGTGTGTTTCTGCGTTTGTTATCTTTTGTGTGTCTGTTTGTATGATTATGTTCTCCGTTGTGTGTTATTTGTGTGTATGTGTGCATTGTATATGTGTTGTGTGTGTCTGTGTTTGTATGATGTGTGTTCTCTGTTGTGTTATTTGTGTGTATGTGTGCATTGTGTGTGTCTATGTGTTTGTATTATGTATGTTTTCTGCTGTGTGTTATTTCTGGGTATTTGTGCATTTTCTGTATGTTGTCTGTTGTGTGTCTATATTTTGTATGATGTGTGTTCTTTGTTGTGTGTTATTTGTGTATGTGTTGTCTTTAGTGTGTGTCTGTGTGATGTATGTTCTCTGTTGTGTTATTTGTGTGTATGTGTGCATTGTGTGTGTCTATGTGTTTGTATTATGTATGTTTTCTGCTGTGTGTTATTTCTGGGTATTTGTGCATTTTCTGTATGTTGTCTGTTGTGTGTCTATATTTTGTATGATGTGTGTTCTTTGTTGTGTGTTATTTGTGTATGTGTTGTCTTTAGTGTGTGTCTGTGTGATGTATGTTCTCTGTTGTGTTATTTGTGTGTATGTGTGCATTGTGTATGTTTTGTCTGTTGTGTATTTCTACGTTTGTTATCTTTTGTGTGTCTGAGTTTGTATGATTATGTTCTCTGTTGTGTGTTATTTGTGTGTATGTGTGCATTGTATATGTGTTGTGTGTGTCTGTGTATGATGTGTGTTCTCTGTTGTGTTTTATTTGTGGTTATGTGTGCATTGTGTGTGTCTATGTGTTTGTATTATGTATGTTATCTGCTGTGTGTTATTTCTGGGTATTTGTGCATTTTCTGTATGTTGTCTGTTGTGTGTCTATATTTTGTATGATGTGTGTTCTTTGTTGTGTGTTATTTGTGTGTGTTATCTGCTCTGTGTGTCTATGGGTCAGTGATTACACATCGCATGGTATTACCTTACCTGACTGCACATTACACACCCTGGTATTACACATCTCATGCCCCCCCCCCCTTACCTGACTACACATCACATTCTAGTCTACCCACCCTGGTGTTACCCATCTCATACTAAACACACAGGAGTAGCGCTAAAAAAGCAGTCAAGGTCTTCCAATCCCTTATTGGAATCACTAATAGATCAATCACACATTTAAGTTAAAAACCCTATCTGAAGGTATATACACAAATCTAGCATTGGATCAAGATTTATAGCACACATATATTAGATATAGATAATAAAATACTTGGTGTATTAAAACATTTAATAATTATACAATGTAAAAAGTTAGGCTACACAGTGTTAAAACCGTACGCTTTGCCAAACTTATTTAAAACTTGATAGTTTGTGACAATATAAATACATAGATAAAGTAGATGCTCTAAAAGTTTGGTTCCCCAGTGTGTAATTGGACATTTATCACTGTAAGAGGTGTGGTAACAGTTTAAAGGGACACTGAACCCAATTTATTTATTTCATGATTCAGATAGAGCATGACATTTTAAGCAACTTTCTAATTTACTCCTATTATCAAATTGTCTTTGTTCTCTTGCTACCTTTATTTTAAAAAGCAGGAATGTAAATCTTAGCAGCCAGCCCATTTTAGATTCAGCACCATGGATAGCTCTTGCTTATTGAATGCTGACATTTACCCACCAATAAGCAAGCATAACCCAGGTTCTTAACCAAAAAATGGGCCAGCTCCTATGCATCAAATTCCTGCTTTTTAAATAAAGATAGCAAGAGAACGAAGAAAAAATGATAATAGGAGTAAAAAAGAAAGTTGCTTAAAATTGCATGCTCTATCTGAATCATGAAAGAAAAAAAATTGGGTTTAGTGTCCCTTTAATACCTTCTAGTGAGCAGTTCCACAGTCAATCCATTATTCACTGGTTATTCTTTAATTTCCTCTGATCTCTCCTTGTGAGTGAATTGTATAGTAGTAAGTCAATAAATGCCTTCTGGACTGAGCAAGGTTGGCTGTCTTACTGCGGTTCCTTCACTTTGTCTGGATACCGCACTTCCAAAACCTCCACAGTCCTTCACAATACTGATCAGTTAAACACCGCTGTGTGTGTGTGTGGCATACCACAAATCAACTGAAATTCACAGGTGCCAATCAGGCGTACTTTAGATTTATGTTATCTTTTATTTATTTCTCTGTCCAGGTGAACCAATCCAGCCTCTATAATATTCAAGTCTGGACTCTTTGGGTGCCAGTTCACGACTGTCAGTGTTTTATCAGCTGTTTTTCTCTACAAATATAATTTCATTGTATTAGCAGTGTGCTTGGGATCGTTATTATGCTGAAAAATAAAACCATTCCCAAGCAGGCGCTTTCCAGAAGGAATGGCATGATGAATTAAAATCTGTCCGTACTTTTCAGCATTCATGATCCTATCAATTCAGACAATATCGCCAACACCACCGGCACAAATGTAGCCCCAAACCAGGACAGACCCTCCACCATGTTTTACTAAAGGCCGTAAGCACTCATTCTTCCATCTCTCTCTCTAACTCTTCTCACATATTGTTGTCGATTTGACCCAAAAAAATCTAACTTGGTTTCATCAATCCATAATACTCTTTTCCACTGATCTAAGATGATCTTCATTCCAATTTTTGTGATCTTTAGCATTTCTTAGCTTTTTCACCCTGTTACTCTTCCGAATCAAGCTTCTTCGGACTGTAAAAGGGTCAACTTGGCTTCACGATGAAGCTCCCAGATGCTGTGCCAGGTCCTTGCTGGACTTCCTCCGGTCTCTCAAAGAAGAAACTCTGAGAAATTTCTAATTTTCAAATTTTTCTTGGCCTTCCAGTCCCTTTTTTTGTCCTTTACCTCTCCTGATTCTTCAAATTTCTTGATAACAACTTGAATACCACATCTTGAGTATCCAGTTTGTTTGCCGATTTCCCTTTGAGAATGGCCTTGCGGATGCAAAAGTATGATTTTATGTCTGTCAACTTCTGTGATCTTCAGCATTTTGAATGTAAATACATGATTGAAAGTCGTTTAGAAACAAAAGGAGATGTGAGTCTCCCGGGGTTGTACACGTAAATAGCACTCTAATTCCCAGATTAGTATAATAATAGATTGAGTTACAAGTGGCAGATGCACTAGGAAAATTAAAATATAACTTTTATTAGGACTTTAAAAATAATGGAAGGACAATACAATTAAAAACACAGTATTGAATATTGCCCACCTTATATTACTAGATATGTATATTAAATGTGGGTATCAGTTGTTACTGAGATAGTATAAACTTGTACAATGCCACAACTTTACCCTAATGGATAGTTCGGGTTAAATGACACCGAATAGCCCAGAATGTATGATAACTGGATTTAGTGTTAGTAATAATATACCACATAAGATCACAGTATTGTGTATATATATACTTTATATTGTTCTGATATATATTACCCCAAAGTATAAATGCTGAATATAATAATTAAATTTGAGTAGCGGATTTTGTTCTCAATGTTAAGGAAACACGGTTAAGTAAAATGATCCTACACAAATCTGCTTCAACTGAGACATCCAAAGTGTGTCTTTCGGTACTGTGTTTGTTAGGTGTACAGATTTAAATAGGACAATAATGTCACTGCAATTCATATGCCGATAACTGAATTCAAATATCTACTGTCAGGTTTTACACTAACCGTAATGAGACCCTGTTAAACATGGACTCATGCGATTAGCAACAAAGTAAACTTGTTTAAGTAGCACAATTTCTCCTGCCTGTCTGTCAGATCATCGCTATTATGCGTTACACACAGCTGCTTAAAACAAGTAAATTCAATCTAAGTCACATATGTGACAAATTATAAGCAGACAGTTCAATATATTATAAGTATTATTAATACGTTTTTAATTTAAATTCCTGCAAGTTAAAAAATCAACGACTATAAGGAGCCCATTATCTCCCAACCTCCCCTGACATATTTCGCCGAATGACTCGGCTTTCTCAAAGAGTTTAAGGAGGTTCTCATTTGGCGGGTATTTATTTTCTAGTGGATCTGCCTGATTGGAGGAAAGTCATCCAAATCAGCGAATCAATGAGAGTGTGTGTCCTTGTTTATGTCATGACATCACAGTTTGGTATGGATTGGTTGTTCAGAGCCAGAGGGTGACATGACCGTAATCTATATCATGAATGATACATGTATATTCCTGTTCTGAATTAAAAATATGCATTCAATAACTTAATCTGTTACAATTTGAACCTTTACATTGGCCAAAATTAACCCTTAGTAGCGTATTCAACATCATGTTAAATATAGATGTTGCACTCATACTAATTAAAATAGCATAATTCGCCATGCCCTGACATGGATATAATAGAGCAAGATTTGCTGCTTCAAGTTAATTAATAGGATTGATCTGTACAATTTTTATTGACACCTTGGTTAGATGTAACAATACAAAGAAATTAACATAACATTAAAGCCAGATTATACTTAGAATGGATTGTTACATCTAAGTGTAGATTAGAACTGATATAAAGCCCCAGTGCTATATAATTAATTGCATATATACAACAAAAGAATAAGAACGTTTATGACTCCTTACGCTTGAAATAAATTTAAAAGGAGTTTGGTATATAAAAATATACATTGAATACTATTTATGGCAATCTGTCTTCATTATATTGGCTAGTCAAAATAGATTAAATAATGATGATAAATATCCAGATTGGTGTATAATATAATCTGTGCTCAGATTAATATTATTTAAATAAACCAGAGCATTAAGGACAATCAATGGTAATAATAATAATATAGTCTATAAAAAAAAAAAACAATTTATCTAGGTCTTACTGAAGCATATCCCAAATAACATCTATCATCCTTAAGTGATTTTTGAACATATTAAATTCAATGCTTTGAACAATTTTGTGACTTTATATCAACTCTTCATAAAGGTGATAGAAGTGTATTGTGACAATTAGATAAACCTACTGTTTTATGTTTATGTACTGAAATAACTTACTTATATATGTGATATAAAAATTACATTGTGAATTACAATAATAAAATAATACAAATATATTGTTATATTAAACACTGGTACGAGAGTGAAATCTTTAAGGTATGTAATTTGTCCCTTAGATACTTGACCTAGTGCCTAAATTATCCGAGTGTAAAAATTATGAAATAACAAGATCTGAGTGTAAATATTATGAAATAACAAGTGATAATAGGGGTGGGATAAGGATGGGGAAATACTTGAAGAGTGAAGGTAAGAAATAAGAATAATTCTTGTGATATATTACTGGATAAAATTGTGTATGAAATAAGTATCATAAACTACTTCTTATTAAAATAAATGAAATTACAACATATTTCATTATTTATTGGGGAAATTATATGGTAGGTGGAAAATATATATTTATTTATAAAATAGGAATGTATTTCTCTTAACTCTAGTTGAAATAAACTAGTATGCACCAACATATCAACCTTAAGGTAATCTTATATTATTACCTAAATTCTTAGTCTTGTGTATATATGTATCTTATTAATAATGTTCATATTAAAGTATTATTATAAATATGAAAAATAGTTATGTTCATTTAGTCCCATTGGTCGGACTGAGTTCATTAGAAAAATCCATCTGCTTTCTTGTTGTAATAGACTCTTAGTTAGATCACCTCCTCTTATTCCCAAGCTGATTTTTTTGATCCCTGCACAGGTAGGTGTACCAATTTTACTCTGGTGGTATTGCCAGAAATGATAGGCGACAGAGGTGATGCTTTTCTTATCTTTTAAATCTTTAGCAGCATTTTTAATGTTACGTAAGTGTTCTTGTAAACGTGTGCGAAGTTTGCGTTTGGTCATTCCGATATAAATCTTCGGACAGCCCCATTTGATCATATATATAACTCCTGATAAATTACAACTGATGTAAGTTTTAATGTCATGAGATTTGCCAAATCTGTCCTGTATTTTGGAAATCTTACGCCTAGATTTAGAGTTTGGCGTTAGCCGTCAAAAGCAGGGGTCCTAACGCTGCTTTTTACCGTCCGCTGGTACAAAAAAACAAACACTAAATTACAAAAAATAAAATAAATTACAAGAAGTTTAAACTAATTAAACCTAATCTAAGCCCCCTAATAAAATAAAAAGTCCCCCAAAATAAAAAAAATGCCCTACCCTATTCTAAATTACAAAAGTAATCAGCTCTTTTACCAGCCCTTAAAAGGGCTTTTTGCGGGGCATTGCCCCAAAGTAATCAGTTCTTTTACCTGTAAAAAAAAATACAACCCCCCCAACATTAAAACCCACCACCCACATACCCCTACTCTAACCCACCCAAACCCCCCTTAAAATAACCTAACGCTAACCCCCTGAAGATCATCCTACCTTGAGTCGTCTTCACCCAACCGGGCCGAAATCTTCATCCAAGGTGCGCAGAGGAGGTCCTTCATCCGGTAGAAGTCTTCATCCAGGCGGCATCTTCAATCTTCATCCATCCGGAGCGGAGCCATCTTCAAAGGAGCCGACGCGGAGCCATCCTCTTCAACCGACGTCTGAACGACGAATGAAGGTTCCTTTAAGGGACGTCATCCAAGATGGCGTCCCTTCAATTCCGATTGGCTGATAGGATTCTATCAGCCAATCGGAATTAAGGTAGGAAAAATATGATTGGCTGATTCAATCAGCCAATCAGATTGAAGTTCAATCCGATTGGCTGATGCAATCAGCCAATCATATTGAGCTTGCATTCTATTGGCTGATTGGAACAGCCAATAGAATGCGAGCTCAATACGATTGGCTGATTGGATCAGCCAATCGGATTGAACTTCAATCTGATTGGCTGATTGCATCAGCCAATCAGATTTTTCCTACCTTAATTCCGATTGGCTGATAGAATCCTATCAGCCAATCGGAATTGAAGGGGCGCCATCTTGGATGACGTCCCTTAAAGGAACCTTCATTCGTCGTTCAGTCATCGGTTGAAGAGCATGGCTCCGCAACGGCTCCTTTGAAGATGGCTCCGCACCGCTCCGCTCCGGATGGATGAAGATTGAAGACGCCGCCTGGATGAAGACTTCTACCGGATGAAGGACCTCCTCTGCGCACCTTGGATGAAGAATTCGGCTCGGCTGGGTGAAGACGACTCAAGGTAGGATGATCTTCAGGGGGTTAGCGTTAGGTTTTTTAAGGGGGGGTTGGGTGGGTTAGAGTAGGGGTATGTGGGTGGTGGGTTTTAATGTTGGGGGGGTTGTATTTTTTTTTACAGGTAAAAGAGCTGATTACTTTGGGGCAATGCCCCGAAAAAAGCCCTTTAAAGCGCTGGTAAAAGAGCTGATTACTTTTGTAATTTAGAATAGGGTAGGGCATTTTTTTATTTTGGGAGGATTTTTATTTTATTAGGTGTAATTAGTTTAAACTTCTTGTAATATTTTTTTTATTTTTTTGTAATTTAGTGTTTGTTTTTTGTATTATAGATTAATTTATTTAATTGTATTTTAGTTTAGCTAATTGTAGGTAATTTATTTAATTAATTTAATGATACTGTAGTGTTAGGTGTATTTGTAACTTAGGTTAGGATTTATTTTACAGGTAATTTTGTACTTATTTTAACTAGGTAGCTATTAAATAGTTATTAACTATTTAATAGCTATTGTACCTAGTTAAAATAAATACAAAGTTGCCTGTAAAATAAATATAAATCCTAAAATAGCTACAATGTAACTATTAGGTTTAGGTTTAGGGGTTAATAACTTTATTATAGTAGTGGCGACGTGGCGGGCGGGAGATTAGGGGTTAATAATTGTAGGTAGGTGGCGGCGATGTTAGGGAGGGCAGATTAGGGGTTAATACAATTTATTATAGTGTTTGCAAGGCGGGAGTGTGGCGGTTTAGGGGTTAATACATTTATTATAGTGGCGGCGAGGTCCGGTCGGCAGATTAGGGGTTAATAAGTGTAGGTAGGTGGCGGGGACGTTGGGGGGGGCAGATTAGGGGGTAATAAATATAATATAGGTGTCGGCGATGTTAGGGGCAGTAGATTAGGGGTTCATAGCTATAATGTAGGTTGCAGCGGTGTCCGGAGCGGCAGATTAGGGGTTAATAATATAATGCAGGTGTCAGCGATAGCAGGGGCGGCAGATTAGGGGTTAATAAGTGTAAGGTTAGGGGTGTTTAGACTCGGGGTTCATGTTAGGGTGTTAGGTGCAGACTTAGAGAGTGTTTCCCCATAGGAAACAATGGGGCTGCGCTAGGAGCTGAACACTGCTTTTTTGCAGGTGTTAGTTTTTTTTGTCAGCCAGCTCAGCCCCATTGTATCCTATGGGGATATCGTGCACTAGCACGTTTTTCCAGCTTACCGCTACCGTAGGCAACGCTGGTGTTGAGAGTTGAAGGGAAGGTAAATTATGCTCAACGCTCCCTTTTCTGAGCCTAACGCAGCCACTCAGACAACTCTAAATACCAGCGTTGTCTTAAGGGTGCGCTGGGAAAAAAAGCAGCGTTAGCTACGCGGGTCTTTACCGACAAAACTCTAAATCTAGGCGATAGTCATATGTTTACAGCTGCAGCATGTGCCACATGGGTAAGAGCCACGTACCGTTTTTGTATTGTTCTTTCTTTTCTTCAAAATGACTAGGACTGACCATATCCTTTAGATTTTGACTTCTTCTGTAACTTACATCGACTTTGTTACCAAGAAGTTGATCAAGTACAGTGTCAGATTGTAGTATTTTCCAATGTTTATTGATTACCTCAATAATTTGTTTACTGTTGGAATTATATGTCATGATAAGTCTGGTTTTACCATCAGTTTTTTTACTTTTTGGCTGTAATAATTCTTTTCTCGTGGTTGAGCGGGCTCTTTTTTTAGCTTTCTTAATTGGTCTTATTATAGCCACGTTTTTGAAGTCTTACTTCTAGTTCTTTTGCTCTTTTGTTAAATAGAGCATCTTCAGAGCAGTTGCGTTTAGTTCTCAAGAATTCGCCAATGGGGAGAGATTTAATGGTACTTGGCGCATGGGCACTAGTGCTGTAAAGTAATGTATTTGTGGCTGTAAATTTTCTATATAGATCAGTCCCAATCTGACCATTAGATTTTTTTGAAAATTAACAGATCAAGAAAAGGCACCTCTTTTTGACTTGTGTGGTATGTTAATTTTATATTTAAATCATTGTTGTTCAATTCAATCAAAAATGCATCTAGTTTGTCTTTGGTGCCTTCCCAGATGAATATGATGTCATCTATATATCTCAGCCACATTGGGATGAATTGTGAGTATTCATCATGTTCATCAGAGAATACAACGGTTTGCTCCCACCAACCTAGGAATAAATTTGCATAGGTTGGTGCGCAGGCTGTGCCCATTGCTGTCCCACGAATTTGAAGATAGTAACGGTTGTTGAACACAAAGACATTTTTTGTCAATACAAATTCCAGTAATTTCAATATAAACTCATTGTGGTTTGGATCTTCTTCAGATGACATATCTAGATAATGTTTAACTGCCTGTAATCCTAATTTATGGCTTATACTAGTATATAAAGCCTCAATATCGGCAGTAACTAGCCAGGTGTCATCTTTTAACCAAATATCTTCCAAGTGTTGAAGGGCCTCCATGGTGTCTTTGGTATATGATGGAATTTGAGTCAAAAACTGTTGTAATCTGCTGTCCACGTATTTACTTGCTTTTTCCGTTAAGTTGTCTATTCCAGACACAATCGGACGTTGGGAGAGTGTTCTTTGTTTTTATGAACTTTAGGTATACAGTAGAAAGTAGAAATTTTTGGCTTAGTTACCATAAGAAATTTCTTTTCTTTGGCTGTAATGACACCATTTAGTCTTGCATTCATTATTAATTTTGATATTTATCCTGAAAGTCTTCCAGGGGACATGACCAGAGCTTTCTGTAGCAGGTGACATCTTTCAATTGCCTTTCTGCCTCTTGCATATACATATTATTCGGCCAGATAACTATATTGCCACCTTTGTCAGCCTGGCGCATTACTACGTCATCCCATTCTTTGATTTCTGCCAAAGCCTGTCTTTCCCCTTTAGAAAGATTTGTAGCTGATGAGTGAAATGTTAGTTGAGCAATTTCAGTGCATACAACTTCATTAAAAATTTGAATGCAAGGTGCATTGGAGAGTTTTGGTAGATAGTTAGATTTATGGCTTAGGTTCTTACGACAATTTGCACTGGTTGGGAGTTCATTTTCCGATAGTAGGTCCTCTAAATCCTCTAAATGATTGAAAGTCGGTCTTCTTAGCAATTGTTCAATTAATTAAACTCATACCACGTGTATGTAATGCTCAAGCATGTCTTAAAAAAACCTGGTGTAATAGACTTTTCACAGCAGTCATTTTGACTTGAAATAGTAGGACAAATACAGGTGTTAGCAATGACATTAAAAGGACACCGAACCCAAAAAATTTCTTCCGGGATTCAGATAGAGCATAAAGTTTTAAGCAACTTTCTAATTTACTCCTATTATCAAATTTTCTTCATTCTCTTAGTATCTTTATTTGAAATGCAAGACTGTAAGTTTAGATGCTGGCCCATTTTTTTGTGAAAAACCTGGGTTGTCCTTGCTGATTGGTGGATAAATTCATCCACCAATGAAAAAGTGCTGTCCAGAGTTCTGAATAAAAAAAAAAGGTTAGAGGCCTTCTTTTTCAAATAAAGATATTAAGAGAACGAAGAAAAATTGATAATAGGAGTAAATTAGAAAGTTGCTTAAAATTGCATGCTCTATATGAATCACAAAAGAAAAAAATTGGGTTCAGTGTCCCTTCAATTAGGGTTCCATTCCATTTAGGTTTACGAGAGCCAGGTTCCTGCTATTGCTAAAGTGTAAGGGGAGGTCACACTAAATATTTGCCACTTTAACCTATAGAAGCTGTTTTGTTTTTTTATGTTTTTTAATACTGCATACAAACATCCTGTATTTTCTGGTTGTATTCTAATAAAGAGACTGAGAAATAATTATATATGGTCATTATACCATTGCTTAAACAACAAATCTAATGGTGGTCTATATATCCCCAAATGAGAAGCACTCGCCAAAATATTAACTCTTTAGTCAACCTTTATTGTGTCCATGTAGTGACATTTTGGGGTATTATCCCCATCTTCAGGATACAATAAAGGTTGACTAAAGAGTTAATATCCGGCAAGTGCTTCTCATTTGAGGAGATATGGATTAGTTTGGAATTCATCCCAGGTAGCTCATTTTTCATTAAGTGTGTGCAGAGCTCAGTGGACGATATATATATTTATTTGTGTGTAGCGCACCTAAGGCTTTCACTTGGGCAATAACTTTTTACATTCAACTTGTAATATGAACACAATAAGAAGAGCTCTTTTGATTTAATTTGAGCATTGTTAGCACTAAATAGTGCTAATATTTCTGTGCTCCACTGTATTCTATGCCTATATGTATACAGTCAGTGGTATGGACCAGCTATATTAGCTTATGTACGTACTGCTTTATGTTCCTATATGTATACAGTCAGTAACGCCACATGCACAGGGCAGTTATACAGCCAGCAACCCCTCTTGTAGAGTATATGTGTATAGCATATTATTTATCACACAGAGGCTATACAAATGGACCAGCTATATTAGTTTATGTACGTACTGCTTTATGTGCCTATATATGTATACAGTCAGTAACGCCACATGCAGAGGGCAGTTATATAGTCAGTACGGCCACATGCAGAGGGCAGTTATACAGCCAGCAACCCCTCTTGTAGAGTATATGTGTATAGCAGATCATTTATCACACAGACGCTATACAAATGGACCAGCTATATTAGCTTATGTACGTACTGCTTTATGTGCCTATATATGTATACAGTCAGTAACGCCACATGCAGAGGGCAGTTATACAGCCAGCAACCCCTCTTGTAGAGTACATGTGTATAGCAGATCATTTATCACACAGACGCTATACATTTATCAGGGGTCAGTTCTGGGGCCTGTTTTGTTTAACATATTTATCTGCGATATCAGCAAAGGGCTACAGGGGAAAGTATGTCTCTTTGCAGATGATACAAAAATTTGCAACAGAGTGGATGTTCCAGGGGGGGTAGACAAAATGAGAAGTGATATACAACAATTAGAGGATTGGACAAACGACTGGGGTCTAAAGTTTAACACAGCAAAGTGTAAAATAATGCATTTAGGGAAGAAAAATCCAAATGTTAATTACAGACTCAATGACACTTTACTGACTGTTACAGACGAGGAACAGGACTTGGGAATTATTATTTCAGATGATTTAAAACTTAGTAAACAATGTAGTAATGCAGCGAGTAAGGCTAGCAGAATGCTTGGATGTATTGGTAGAGGTATTTGCAGCAGAAATAGTAAGGTTCTTATGCCACTTTATAGATCATTAGTTAGGCCTCATCTTGAGTATTGTGTGCAGTTCTGGAGACCATATCTTCAGAAGGATATTAACAAACTTGAATCTGTGCAAAGGAGGGCTACCAAAATGGTACATGGTCTAAAAAATAAAACTTACCAGGATAGGCTCAATGACCTAAATATGTATAGCTTAGAGGAGAGAAGGGAAAGAGGTGATATGATAGCAACTTTCAAGTACATTAAAGGGTTTAGTAAAACTGAGGCTGTGGGTATTTTACATAAAATGGAAAATTCAAGAACAAGCGGTCATGAGCTCAAGCTAAAGGGTAGTAGATTCAGAAGTAATTTGAGGAAGCACTTCTTTACAGAAAGAGTGATTGATTTATGGAATAAACTTCCTCAAGAGGTAGTAGCAACAAACACTGTGGGGGACTTTAAAAATGCATGGGACAAGCATAGGGCTATCCTACGAACTAGATAAGTTTATACTGTTAGGTAAGGTCGGGCAGACTTGCTGGGCCTATGGCTCTTATCTGCCGTCAATATCTATGTTTCTACAAATGGACCAGCTATATTAGCTTATGTACATACTGCTTTATGTGCCTATATATGTATACAGTCAGTAACGCCACATGCAGAGGGCAGTTATATAGTCAGTACCGCCACATGCAGAGGGCAGTTATACAGCCAGCAACCCCTCTTGTAGAGTATATGTGTATAGCAGATCATTTATCACACAGACGCTATACAAATGGACCAGCTATATTAGCTTATGTACGTACTGCTTTATGTGCCTATATATGTATACAGTCAGTAACAGCACATGCAGAGGGCAGTTATACAGCCAGCAACCCCTCTTGTAGAGTACATGTGTATAGCAGATCATTTATCACACAGAGGCTATACAAATGGTATGGACCAGCTATATTAGCTTATGTACATACTGCTTAATGTGCCTATATATGTATACAGTCAGTAACAGCACATGCAGAGGGCAGTTATACAGCCAGCAACACCTCTTGTAGAGTACATGTGTATAGCAGATCATTTATCACACAGAGGCTATACAAATGGTATGGACCAGCTATATTAGCTTATGTACGTACTGCATTATGTGCCTATATATGTATACAGTCAGTAACGTCACATGCAGAGGGCAGTTATACAGCCAGCAACCCCTCTTGTAGAGTATATGCGTATAGCAGATCATTTATCACACAGAGGCTATACCAATGGTATGGACCAGCTATATTAGCTTATGTATGTACTGCTTTATGTGCCTATATATGTATACAGTCAGTAACGCCACATGCAGAGGGCAGTTATACAGCCAGCAACCCCTCTTGTAGAGTACATGTGTATAGCAGATCATTTATCACACAGAGGCTATACAAATGGTATGGACCAGCTATATTAGCTTATGTACATACTGCTTTATGTGCCTATATATGTATACAGTCAGTAACACCACATGCAGAGGGCAGTTATACAGCCAGCAACCCCTCTTGTAGAGTATATGTGTATAGCAGATCATTTATCACACAGAGGCTATACAAATGGTATGGACCAGCTATATTAGCTTATGTACGTACTGCATTATGTGCCTATATATGTATACAGTCAGTAACACCACATGCACAGGGCAGTTATACAGCCAGCAAACCCTCTTGTAGAGTACATGTGTATAGCATATTATTTATCACACAGAGGCTATACAAATGGTATGGACCAGCTATATTAGTTTATGTACGTACTGCTTTATGTTCCTATATACAGGGAGTGCAGAATTATTAGGCAAATGAGTATTTTGACCACATCATCCTCTTTATGCATGTTGTCTTACTCCAAGCTGTATAGGCTCGAAAGCCTACTACCAATTAAGCATATTAGGTGATGTGCATCTCTGTAATGAGAAGGGGTGTGGTCTAATGACATCAACACCCTATATCAGGTGTGCATAATTATTAGGCAACTTCCTTTCATTTGGCAAAATGGGTCAAAAGAAGGACTTGACAGGCTCATAAAAGTCAAAAATAGTGGGATATCTTGCAGAGGTATGCAGCACTCTTAAAATTGCAAAGCTTCTGAAGCGTGATCATCGAACAATCAAGCGTTTCATTCAAAATAGTCAACAGGGTCGCAAGAAGCGTGTGGAAAAACCAAGGCGCAAAATAACTGCCCATGAACTGAGAAAAGTCAAGCGTGCAGCTGCCAAGATGCCACTTGCCACCAGTTTGGCCATATTTCAGAGCTGCAACATCACTGGAGTGCCCAAAAGCACAAGGTGTGCAATACTCAGAGACATGGCCAAGGTAAGAAAGGCTGAAAGACGACCACCACTGAACAAGACACACAAGCTGAAACGTCAAGACTGGGCCAAGAAATATCTCAAGACTGATTTTTCTAAGGTTTTATGGACTGATGAAATGATAGTGAGTCTTGATGGGCCAGATGGATGGGCCCGTGGCTGGATTGGTAAAGGGCAGAGAGCTCCAGTCCGACTCAGACGCCAGCAAGGTGGAGGTGGAGTACTGGTTTGGGCTGGTATCATCAAAGATGAGCTTGTGGGGCCTTTTCGGGTTGAGGATGGAGTCAAGCTCAACTCCCAGTCCTACTGCCAGTTTCTGGAAGACACCTTCTTCAAGCAGTGGTACAGGAAGAAGTCTGCATCCTTCAAGAAAAACATGATTTTCATGCAGGACAATGCTCCATCACACGCGTCCAAGTACTCCACAGCGTGGCTGGCAAGAAAGGGTATAAAAGAAGAAAATCTAATGACATGGCCTCCTTGTTCACCTGATCTGAACCCCATTGAGAACCTGTGGTCCATCATCAAATGTGAGATTTACAAGGAGGGAAAACAGTACACCTCTCTGAACAGTGTCTGGGAGGCTGTGGTTGCTGCTGCACGCAATGTTGATGGTGAACAGATCAAAACACTGACAGAATCCATGGATGGCAGGCTTTTGAGTGTCCTTGCAAAGAAAGGTGGCTATATTGGTCACTGATTTGTTTTTGTTTTGTTTTTGAATGTCAGAAATGTATATTTGTGAATGTTGAGATGTTATATTGGTTTCACTGGTAAAAATAAATAATTGAAATGGGTATATATTTGTTTTTTGTTAAGTTGCCTAATAATTATGCACAGTAATAGTCACCTGCACACACAGATATCCCCCTAAAATAGCTATAAGTAAAAACAAACTAAAAACTACTTCCAAAACTATTCAGCTTTGATATTAATGAGTTTTTTGGGTTCATTGAGAACATGGTTGTTGTTCAATAATAAAATTAATCCTCAAAAATACAACTTGCCTAATAATTCTGCACTCCCTGTATGTATACAGTCAGTAACGCCACATGCAGAGGGCAGTTATACAGCCAGCAACCCCTCTTGTAGAGTATATGTGTATAGCATATTATTTATCACACAGCGGCTATACAAATGGTATGGACCAGCTATATTAGCTTATGTACGTACTGCTTTATGTGCCTATATATGTATACAGCCAGTAACGCCACATGCACAGGGCAGTTATACAGCCAGCAACCCCTCTTGTAGAGTATATGTGTATAGCAGATCATTTATCACACAGAGGCTATACAAATGGACCAGCTATATTAGTTTACAGCTATATGTGCTGCCTGCAGCCTGTACCTGTTATCAGTAGAATCCATCTTGTGCTCTATAAAGTGTGTCCCCTTAGTGTAGAAATCATAGAGGGGCGGCCCCAGATCCAGAGTGGCTGCACTATTTAATAGGAGCAAGAGATTCTGCAGCATATCATAACGTCTTGTGCAGAAAGTATCCTCTGGTTCTTCCTGTTGTGGTGCCTCCTGCAGAAAGAACTGACATGAGTCGTGTGCAGCCAGTAAATACTATACAGTTTCTCTGCCAGAGCCTGTTATCTACAGTGAGCCTGTTACCTACACACACACACACAGTGAGCCTGTTACCTACACACACACACAGTGAGCCTGTTACCTACACACACACACAGTGAGCCTGTTACCTACACACACACAGTGAGCCTGTTACCTACACACACACAGTGAGCCTGTTACCTACACACACACAGTGAGCCTGATACCTACACACACACAGTGAGCCCATTACCTACACACACACACAGTGAGCCCGTTACCTACACGCACACACAGTGAGCCCGTTACCTACACGCACACACAAACACACACACACACACACACACAGTGAGCCTGATACCTACACACACACAGTGAGCCCGTTACCTACACGCACACACAGTGAGCCCGTTACCTACACGCACACACACACACAGTGAGCCCGTTACCTACACACACACAGTGAGCCCGTTACCTACACACACACAGTGAGCCTGTTACCTACACACACACAGTGAGCCCGTTACCTACACGCACACAGTGAGCCCGTTACCTACACACACACAGTGAGCCTGTTACCTACACACACACAGTGAGCCTGTTACCTACACACACACAGTGAGCCTGTTACCTACACACACACAGTGAGCCTGTTACCTACACACACACAGTGAGCCCGTTACCTACACACACACAGTGAGCCCGTTACCTACACGCACACACTGAGCCCGTTACCTACACGCACACACACAGTGAGCCTGTTACCTACACGCACACAGTGAGCCCGTTACCTACACGCACACAGTGAGCCCGTTACCTACACACACACAGTGAGCCCGTTACCTACACACACACAGTGAGCCCGTTACCTACACACACACAGTGAGCCCGTTACCTACACGCACACACAGTGAGCCCGTTACCTACACGCACACACAGTGAGCCCGTTACCTACACACACACAGTGAGCCCGTTACCTACACGCACACACAGTGAGCCTGTTACCTACACACACACAGTGAGCCCGTTACCTACATACACACAGTGAGCCCGTTACCTACACACACACAGTGAGACCGTAACCTACACACACACAGTGAGCCTGAAACCTACACGCACACACACAGTGAGCCTGTTACTTACACACACACACACAGTGAGCCTGTTACTTACACACACACACAGTGAGCCTGTTACTTACACACACACACACACACACACACAGTGAGCCTGTTACTTACACACACACAGTGAGCCTGTTACCTACATGCACACAGTGAGCCCGTTACCTACACGCACACAGTGAGCCTGTTACTTACACACACACACAGTGAGCCCGTTACCTACACACACACAGTGAGCCCGTTACCTACACGCACACACAGTGAGCCAGTTACCTACACACACACAGTGAGCCCGTTACCTACACACACACAGTGAGCCCGTTACCTACACACACACAGTGAGCCCGTTACCTACACACACACAGTGAGCCCGTTACCTACACACACACAGTGAGCCTGATACCTACACGAACACACACAGTGAGCCTGTTACTTACACACACACACACAGTGAGCCTGTTACTTACACACACACACAGTGAGCCTGTTACTTACACACACACAGTGAGCCTGTTACTTACACACACACACAGTGAGCCTGTTACCTACACGCACACAGTGAGCCCGTTACCTACACGCACACAGTGAGCCTGTTACTTACACACACACACACAGTGAGCCTGTTACCTACACGCACACAGTGAGCCCGTTACCTACACGCACACAGTGAGCCTGTTACCTACACGCACACAGTGAGCCTGTTACCTACACGCACACACACAGTGAGCCTGTTACCTACACGCACACAGTGAGCCTGTTACCTACACGCACACAGTGAGCCTGTTACCTACACGCACACAGTGAGCCTGTTACCTACACGCACACACACAGTGAGCCCGTTACCTACACGCACACAGTGTGCATGTTACTTACACACACAATGAGCCCGTTACCTACACGCACACACAGTGAGCCCGTTACCTACACGCACACACACACACACAGTGAGTCTGTTACCTACACGCACACACAGTGAGCCCGTTACCTACACACACACACACACAGTGAGCCCGTTACCTACACACACACACACAGTGAGCCCGTTACCTACACACACACAGTGAGCCCGTTACCTACACACACACACACAGTGAGCCCGTTACCTACACACACAAAGTGAGCCTGTTACCTACACACACACACACACAGTGAGCCCGTTACCTACACGCACACACAGTGAGCCCATTACCTACACACATACAGTGAGCCTGTTACCTACACACACACACACACACACACAGTGAGCCCGTTACCTACACACACACAGTGAGCCCGTTACCTACACACACACAGTGAGCCCGTTACCTACACGCACACACAGTGAGCCCGTTACCTACACGCACACACAGTGAGCCCGTTACCTACACGCACACACAGTGAGCCCGTTACCTACACACACACAGTGAGCCCGTTACCTACACACACACAGTGAGCCCGTTACCTACACGCACACACAGTGAGCCCGTTACCTACACGCACACACAGTGAGCCTGTTACCTACACACACACAGTGAGCCCGTTACCTACATACACACAGTGAGCCCGTTACCTACACACACACAGTGAGACCGTTACCTACACACACACAGTGAGCCTGATACCTACACGCACACACACAGTGAGCCTGTTACTTACACACACACACACAGTGAGCCTGTTACTTACAAACACACACAGTGAGCCTGTTACTTACACACACACACACACACACAGTGAGCCTGTTACTTACACACACACAGTGAGCCTGTTACCTACACGCACACAGTGAGCCCGTTACCTACACGCACACAGTGAGCCTGTTACTTACACACACACACAGTGAGCCCGTTACCTACACGCACACACAGTGAGCCCGTTACCTACACACACACAGTGAGCCCGTTACCTACACACACACAGTGAGCCTGATACCTACACGCACACACACAGTGAGCCTGTTACTTACACACACACACACAGTGAGCCTGTTACTTACACACACACACAGTGAGCCTGTTACTTACACACACACACAGTGAGCCTGTTACTTACACACACACACAGTGAGCCTGTTACCTACACGCACACAGTGAGCCCGTTACCTACACGCACACAGTGAGCCTGTTACTTACACACACAGTGAGCCTGTTACCTACACGCACACAGTGAGCCCGTTACCTACACGCACACAGTGAGCCCGTTACCTACACGCACACAGTGAGCCTGTTACCTACACGCACACACACAGTGAGCCTGTTACCTACACGCACACAGTGAGCCTGTTACCTACACGCACACAGTTAGCCTGTTACCTACACGCACACACAGTGAGCCCGTTACCTACACGCACACACAGTGAGCCCGTTACCTACACGCAGGGCCGCCATCAGGGGGTGACAGGGGTGACTCCTGCCAGGGACCCCCCATGAGGCAAGAACTAAAAAAAAAAATTTTTTTTTTTTTTTTTTTTTTAAATTTTGGCAGCCACCAGTGGGTACTACAGCAGAGTGCTAATTGAGCATGGGAAATGTTATTACAAGGAGTAAAGTATTAGCATTTGAGAGGATTTCTGAGTGTGCACTAAACCACTATGCACAGTGTGAGACAGACTTGGCACTTTGTTTGTAGAGTGTGTGCCTGAGTCAGAACGGCTGATCACTTTCATTTGCAGAGGAGGTAGGAATTACTTAGCAAATGTTTTTTATTTCTTTGTGCAATTTAAGATTGTAACTTCAGTGTGGTAGTAGTTGTATGGTGGGGCCAGGGGTCCATAAAAACACATTTTTTTTAGCAGCAGTGTATTTATGATTATTTGACAATGCTGTAGAAATTCTATATTTAAAACCATGCAGAAATGTTTCCTCCTCAATACACAAATGATATATATTACATTCCAGTTTACTGCCCCTTTATGCAAGGACTTTCCAGATACAAGGAGGCATTTTATCTAAGATTTTTACATCTGCATAACATGTTATACTCTCAGACTAAGATTGCTCAGTGTTGGAAATGAGACAGGTTAACTTAAAACTGTTCAGTTTACTCTACAGCTGACTTAATTTTGAAATGCATACCAACAAGCTTAAATCCTGCATTTAACCAGATCTAATGGTATGAGTACCACAGCTTATGGTTCCACCAAGACTATATAGAGTACAGCATTTTCAAAATCCACAAGTGCAGCTGACAGATGGGAACATTTGTACACTATATTTGAAGTGGTGCTCTTGGTTGGGGAGGAAAATGGGGAAAATATGAAACAAATATATGTCAACCTTTTAAAAGTAATTTTCTTCATCTAGCCATCTACCCAGATCATTAATGTACAATTTTGAATTCACAGAATTATTTTTGATTGCACATTTACAAATATGATTCTTTAAAAAGTGATCTCTTAATTTCTGCATTTTTTTATCATGCATGTCACACACTGTTGATTTAGGGGATGCAATGTGCATAGATGTTTCCTCCTGTGATTATTTCTGTGAGTGTCTGTGTTTATGTCTTTGTGCTTTGGTTTGTGTCTCTATGAGTGTGTATATATTTTTTTTCTGTTGGTATCTCTGTGAGGTCGGGTGTGTATGTATTTGTGCATTTTCTGTGGATGTCTGTGAGGGTGTGTGCATATGTCTTTGAGCTTTTTCTATGGGTGTCTCTGTGAGAGTGGGCGTGTGTTTGTCTTTGTGTATTTTCTCTGGATGCCTCTGTGAGGGTGGGTGTGTATGTCTGTGTTTTTTGTGGATGTCTCTGTGAGGGTGTGTGTGTGTATATGTTAGTCTGTGTTTTCTGTGGATGTCTCTGTAAAGGGTGTGTATTTTCTGTGGGTGTCTCTGTGAGGGTGTGTGTATGTCTTTCTGTGTTTTCTGTGGGTGTCTCTGTGTGTGTGTATGTCTTTCTGTGTTTTCTGAGGCTGTCTCTATTGGGGTTTCCTTGGGTGTATGTGCAAGTTTGAGTTTGTGTGTGTGTGTGTCCATTGTCTGTTCCTTTTTAGGACATTTTGACCTTACTACTGATTATTCACATCTTTCTACAGACTTTGATACTAACGAGACCTTTCCGGAAGTCACCATTTAACCTTTAAATTATTGTTTAGGCAGTTCAGGGCCCTTCCTTTCAGCCACTGCATGCTGTTGTCATCATTTAGTTGGCATCTTCCTTTACAAAAAGATAATCAGAACTCCATATTTTGTTTTCTAAATCTCCTTTTTTTACAAAACTGTAGTTTACCTCATTACTTGTCAGGTCAATGTAAACAAGTGCTAAGTGTCTGTTTGGGTGTCTGTGTTTGGGTGTCTGTGTCTGAGTTTCTTTGCTTGTTTGCTAGAGTGTCTACATGTGAATCCTTATGTGTGAGTGTGTGTGTATGTTTCAGTGTATGTTACTACCTTTACAACATTTCCAAGTTTAAATAGACACTTAAGAATAAAGTGCATATACGTTTTAGTCACTTGGTCAAAAATTGCACATGTCAAAGGGGGGGGCCTGATCAATGGTTAAGTCAGGGTCCCCAAAATTTCTAGTGGCGGCCCTGCCTACACGCACACACAGTGAGCCCGTTACCTACACGCACACAGTGAGCCCGTTACCTACACACACACACAGTGAGCCCGTTACCTACACGCACACACATAGTGAGCCTGTTAACTACACGCACACACAGTGAGCCCGTTACCTACACGCACACAGTGAGCCCGTTACCTACACGCACACAGTGAGCCCGTTACCTACACACACACAGTGAGCCCGTTACCTACACACACACAGTGAGCCCGTTACCTACACGCACACACACAGTGAGCCTGTTACCTACACGCACACAGTGAGCCTGTTACCTACACGCACACAGTTAGCCTGTTACCTACACGCACACACAGTGAGCCCGTTACCTACACGCACACACAGTGAGCCCGTTACCTACACGCAGGGCCGCCATCAGGGGGTGACAGGGGTGACTCCTGCCAGGGACCCCCCATGAGGCAAGAACTAAAAAAAAAATTTTTTTTTTTTTTTTTTTTTTTACATTTTGGCAGCCACCAGTGGGTACTACAGCAGAGTGCTAATTGAGCATGGGAAATGTTATTACAAGGAGTAAAGTATTAGCATTTGAGAGGATTTCTGAGTGTGCACTAAACCACTATGCACAGTGTGAGACAGACTTGGCACTTTGTTTGTAGAGTGTGTGCCTGAGTCAGAACGGCTGATCACTTTCATTTGCAGAGGAGGTAGGAATTACTTAGCAAATGTTTTTTATTTCTTTGTGCAATTTAAGATTGTAACTTCAGTGTGGTAGTAGTTGTATGGTGGGGCCAGGGGTCCATAAAAACACATTTTTTTTAGCAGCAGTGTATTTATGATTATTTGACAATGCTGTAGAAATTCTATATTTAAAACCATGCAGAAATGTTTCCTCCTCAATACACAAATGATATATATTACATTCCAGTTTACTGCCCCTTTATGCAAGGACTTTCCAGATACAAGGAGGCATTTTATCTAAGATTTTTACATCTGCATAACATGTTATACTCTCAGACTAAGATTGCTCAGTGTTGGAAATGAGACAGGTTAACTTAAAACTGTTCAGTTTACTCTACAGCTGACTTAATTTTGAAATGCATACCAACAAGCTTAAATCCTGCATTTAACCAGATCTAATGGTATGAGTACCACAGCTTATGGTTCCACCAAGACTATATAGAGTACAGCATTTTCAAAATCCACAAGTGCAGCTGACAGATGGGAACATTTGTACACTATATTTGAAGTGGTGCTCTTGGTTGGGGAGGAAAATGGGGAAAATATGAAACAAATATATGTCAACCTTTTAAAAGTAATTTTCTTCATCTAGCCATCTACCCAGATCATTAATGTACAATTTTGAATTCACAGAATTATTTTTGATTGCACATTTACAAATATGATTCTTTAAAAAGTGATCTCTTAATTTCTGCATTTTTTTATCATGCATGTCACACACTGTTGATTTAGGGGATGCAATGTGCATAGATGTTTCCTCCTGTGATTATTTCTGTGAGTGTCTGTGTTTATGTCTTTGTGCTTTGGTTTGTGTCTCTATGAGTGTGTATATATTTTTTTTCTGTTGGTATCTCTGTGAGGTCGGGTGTGTATGTATTTGTGCATTTTCTGTGGATGTCTGTGAGGGTGTGTGCATATGTCTTTGAGCTTTTTCTATGGGTGTCTCTGTGAGAGTGGGCGTGTGTTTGTCTTTGTGTATTTTCTCTGGATGCCTCTGTGAGGGTGGGTGTGTATGTCTGTGTTTTTTGTGGATGTCTCTGTGAGGGTGTGTGTGTGTATATGTTAGTCTGTGTTTTCTGTGGATGTCTCTGTAAAGGGTGTGTATTTTCTGTGGGTGTCTCTGTGAGGGTGTGTGTATGTCTTTCTGTGTTTTCTGTGGGTGTCTCTGTGTGTGTGTATGTCTTTCTGTGTTTTCTGAGGCTGTCTCTATTGGGGTTTCCTTGGGTGTATGTGCAAGTTTGAGTTTGTGTGTGTGTGTGTCCATTGTCTGTTCCTTTTTAGGACATTTTGACCTTACTACTGATTATTCACATCTTTCTACAGACTTTGATACTAACGAGACCTTTCCGGAAGTCACCATTTAACCTTTAAATTATTGTTTAGGCAGTTCAGGGCCCTTCCTTTCAGCCACTGCATGCTGTTGTCATCATTTAGTTGGCATCTTCCTTTACAAAAAGATAATCAGAACTCCATATTTTGTTTTCTAAATCTCCTTTTTTTACAAAACTGTAGTTTACCTCATTACTTGTCAGGTCAATGTAAACAAGTGCTAAGTGTCTGTTTGGGTGTCTGTGTTTGGGTGTCTGTGTCTGAGTTTCTTTGCTTGTTTGCTAGAGTGTCTACATGTGAATCCTTATGTGTGAGTGTGTGTGTATGTTTCAGTGTATGTTACTACCTTTACAACATTTCCAAGTTTAAATAGACACTTAAGAATAAAGTGCATATACGTTTTAGTCACTTGGTCAAAAATTGCACATGTCAAAGGGGGGGGGCCTGATCAATGGTTAAGTCAGGGTCCCCAAAATTTCTAGTGGCGGCCCTGCCTACACGCACACACAGTGAGCCCGTTACCTACACGCACACAGTGAGCCCGTTACCTACACACACACACAGTGAGCCCGTTACCTACACGCACACACATAGTGAGCCTGTTAACTACACGCACACACAGTGAGCCCGTTACCTACACGCACACAGTGAGCCCGTTACCTACACGCACACAGTGAGCCCGTTACCTACACACACACAGTGAGCCCGTTACCTACACACACACAGTGAGCCCGTTACCTACACGCACACACATAGTGAGCCTGTTAACTACACGCACACACAGTGAGCCCGGTACCTACACGCACACAGTGAGCCCGTTACCTACACGCACACACAGTGAGCCCGTTACCTACACGCACACAGTGAGCCTGTTACCTACACGCACACACATAGTGAGCCTGTTACCTACACACACATAGTGAGTCTGTTACCTACACGCACACACAGTGAGCCCGTTACCTACACACACACAGTGAGCCCGTTACCTACACACACACAGTGAGCCCGTTACCTACACGCACACACATAGTGAGCCTGTTACCTACACACACACAGTGAGCCTGATACCTACAAACACAGTGAGCCTGTTACCTACACACACACAGTGAGCCTGATACCTACACACACACAGTGAGCCTGTTACCTACACACACAAAGTGATCCTGTTACCTACACACACAGTGAGCCTGTTACCTACACACACACAGTGAGCCTGTTACCTACACACACACAGTGGGCCTGATACCTACACACACACACACACAGTGAGCCTGATACCTACACACACACAGTGAGCCTGATACCTACACACACACACAGTGAGCCTGATACCTACACACACACACACACAGTGAGCCTGTTACCTACACACACACAGTGAGCCTGTTACCTACACACACACACACACAGTGAGCCTGTTACCTACACACACACACACAGTGAGCCTGTTACCTACACACACACACACACACAGTGAGCCTGTTACCTACACACACACACACAGTGAGCCTGTTACCTACACACAAACACAGTGAGCCTGATACCTACACACACACAGTGAGCCTGTTACCTACACACACACACACAGTGAGCCTGATACCTACACACACACACAATGAGCCTGTTACCTACACACACACAGTGAGCCTGATACCTACACACACACACGGTGAGCCTGTTACCTACACACACACAGTGAGCCTGATACCTACACACACACAGTGAGTCTGTTACCTACACACACACAGTGAGCCAGATACCTACACACACACACAGTGAGCATGATACCTACACACACACAGTGAGCCTGATACCTACACACACACATTGAGCCTGTTACCTACACACACAAAGTGAGCCTGTTACCTACACACACATAGTGAGCCTGATACCTACACACACACAGTGAGCCTGTTACCTACACACACATAGTGAGCCTGATACCTACACACACACAGTGAGTCTGTTACCTACACACACACAGTGAGTCTGTTACCTACACACACACAGTGAGCCAGATACCTACACACACAGTGAGCCCGTTACCTACACATACACAGTGAGCCTGTTACCTACACACACACAGTGAGCCTGATACCTACACACACACAGTGAGCCTGATACCTACACACACACAGTGAGCCTGTTACCTACACGCACACAGTGAGCCTGTTACCTACACGCACACAGTGAGCCTGTTACCTACACGCACACAGTGAGCCTGTTACCTACACTCACACACAGTGAGCCTGTTACCTACACACACACACAGTCAGCCTGTTACCTACACGCACACAGTGAGCCTGTTACCTACACACACACACAGTGAGCCTGTTACCTACACACACACAGTGAACCTGTTATCTACACGCACACAGTGAGCCTGTTACCTACACGCACACAATGAGCCTGTTACCTACACACACACACAGTGAGCCTGTTACCTACACACACACACAGTGAGCCTGTTACCTACACGCACACAGTGAGCCTGTTACCTACACGCACACAGTGAGCCTGTTACCTACACACACACAGTGAGCCCGTTACCTACACACACACAGTGAGCCTGTTACCTACACACACACAGTGAGCCTGTTACCTACACGCACACAGTGAGCCTGTTACCTACACACACACAGTGAGCCCGTTACCTACACACACACAGTGAGCCTGTTACCTACACGCACACAGTGAGCCTGTTACCTACACGCACACAGTGAGCCTGTTACCTACACGCACACACAGTGAGCCCGTTACCTACACGCACACACAGTGAGCCCGTTACCTACATGCACACACAGTGAGCCCGTTACCTACACGCACACACAGTGAGCCCGTTACCTACACACACACAGTGAGCCTGTTACCTACACACACAAAGTGATCCTGTTACCTACACACACACAGTGAGCCCGTTACCTACACACACACAGTGAGCCTGTTACCTACACACACACAGTGAGCCCGTTACCTACACACACACAGTGAGCCTGTTACCCAAACACACAGTGAGCCTGTTACCTACACACACACAGTGAGCCTGTTACCTACACACACAGTGAGCCAGATACCTACACACACACAGTGAGCCAGATACCTACACACACACAGTGAGCCCATTACCTACACACACACACAGTGAGCCTGATACCTACACACACAGTGAGCCTGATACCTACACACACACACAGTGAGCCTGATACCTACACACACACACAGTGAGCCTGATACCTACACACACAGTGAGCCTGATACCTACACACACACACAGTGAGCCTGATACCTACACACACAGTGAGCCTGATACCTACACACACACACACACACACAGTGAGCCCGTTACCTACACACACACACACAGTGAGCCCATTACCTACACACACACAGTGAGCCTGTTACCTACACACACAAAGTGAGCCTGATACCTACACACACAGTGAGCCTGTTACCTACACACACACAGTGAGCCTGTTACCTACACACACACAGTGAGCCTGATACATACACACACACAGTGAGCCTGTTACCTACACACACACAGTGAGCCTGTTACCTACACACACACAGTGAGCCTGATACCTACACACACACAGTGAGCCTGTTACCTACACACACACAGTGAGCCTGATACCTACACACACACAGTGAGCCTGTTACCTACACGCACACAGTGAGCCTGTTACCTACACGCACACAGTGAGCCTGTTACCTACACACACACAGTGAGCCTGTTACCTACACACACACACAGTGAGCCTGTTACCTACACACACACACACAGTCAGCCTGTTACCTACACGCACACAGTGAGCCTGTTACCTACACACACACACAGTGAGCCTGTTACCTACACACACACAGTGAACCTGTTATCTACACGCACACAGTGAGCCTGTTAGCTACACACACACAGTGAGCCTGATACCTACACACACACACACACACACACACAGTGAGCCAGTTACCTACACACACACACACACAGTGAGCCCATTACCTACACACACACAGTGAGCCAGATACCTACACACACACAGTGAGCCTGTTACCTACACACACAAAGTGAGCCTGATACCTACACACACAGTGAGCCTGTTACCTACACACACACAGTGAGCCTGTTACCTACACACACACAGTGAGCCTGTTACCTACACACACACAGTGAGCCTGATACATACACACACACAGTGAGCCTGTTACCTACACACACACAGTGAGCCTGTTACCTACACACACACAGTGAGCCTGATACCTACACACACACAGTGAGCCTGTTACCTACACACACACAGTGAGCCTGATACCTACACACACACAGTGAGCCTGTTACCTACACACACACAGTGAGCCTGTTACCTACACACACAAAGTGATCCTGTTATCTACACACACAGTGAGCCTGTTACCTACACACACACAGTGAGCCTGTTACCTACACACACACAGTGGGCCTGATACCTAAACACACACACACACACACACACACACACAGTGAGCCTGATACCTACACACACACACACAGTGAGCCTGATACCTACACACACACAGTGAGCCTGATACCTACACACACACAGTGAGCCTGTTACCTACACACACACACACACAGTGAGCCTGTTACCTACACACACACACAGTGAGCCTGTTACCTACACACACACAGTGAGCCTGTTACCTACACACACACACACAGAGAGCCTGATACCTACACACACACACACAGTGAGCCTGTTACCTACACACACACAGTGAGCCTGATACCTACACACACACACACAGTGAGCCTGTTACCTACACACACATAGTGAGCCTGTTAGCTACACACACACAGTGAGCCTGATACCTACACACACACAGTGAGTCTGTTACCTACACACACACAGTGAGCCAGATACCTACACACACACAGTGAGCCTGTTACCTACACACACACAGTGAGCCTGATACCTTCACACACAGTGAGCCTGATACCTACACACACACAGTGAGCCTGTTACCTACACACACACAGTGAGCCTGATACCTACACACACACAGTGAGCCTGTTACCTACACACACACAGTGAGCCTGATACCTACACACACACAGTGAGCCTGTTACCTACACGCACACAGTGAGCCTGATACCTACACACACACAGTGAGCCTGTTACCTACACACACACACACACACACACACACACACAGTGAGCCTGTTACCTACACACACATAGTGAGCCTGATACCTACACACACACAGTGAGTCTGTTACCTACACACACACAGTGAGCCAGATACCTACACACACAGTGAGCCAGATACCTACACACACAGTGAGCCTGTTACCTACACATACACAGTGAGCCTGATACCTACACACACAGTGAGCCTGTTACCTACACACACACAGTGAGCCTGATACCTACACACACACAGTGAGCCTGATACCTACACGCACACAGTGAGCCTGTTACCTACACGCACACAGTGAGCCTGTTACCTACACGCACACAGTGAGCCTGTTACCTACACACACACAGTGAGCCTGTTACCTACACACACACACAGTGAGCCTGTTACCTACACACACACAGTGAGCCTGTTACCTACACACACACACAGTGAGCCTGATACCTACACACACACAGTGAGCCTGTTACCTACACACACACACAGTGAGCCTGATACCTACACACACAAAGTGATCCTGTTACCTACACGCACACAGTGAGCCTGTTACCTACACGCACACAGTGAGCCTGTTACCTACACGCACACAGTGAGCCTGTTACCTACACGCACACAGTGAGCCTGTTACCTACACACACACAGTGAGCCTGTTACCTACACACACATAGTGAGCCTGTTACCTACACGCACACACAGTGAGCCCATTACCTACACACACACAGTGAGCCTGTTACCTACACGCACACAGTGAGCCTGATACCTACACGCACACAGTGAGCCAGATACCTACACACACACAGTGAGCCCGTTACCTACACACACACAGTGAGCCCGTTACCTACACGCACACAGTGAGCCTGATACCTACACGCACACAGTGAGCCTGTTACCTACACACACACAGTGAGCCCATTACCTACACACACACACAGTGAGCCTGTTACCTACACACACACAGTGAGCCTGATACCTACACACACACAGTGAGCCTGTTACCTACACACACACAATGAGCCCATTACCTACACACACACACACAGTGAGCCTGTTACCTACACACACACAGTGAGCCTGTTACCTACACACACAGTGAGCCAGATACCTACACACACACAGTGAGCCAGATACCTACACACACACAGTGAGCCCATTACCTACACACACACACAGTGAGCCTGATACCTACACACACACACAGTGAGCCTGATACCTACACACACACACACATACACACAGTGAGCCCGTTACCTACACACTCACACAGTGAGCCCATTACCTACACACACACAGTGAGCCAGATACCTACACATACACAGTGAGCCAGATACCTACACACACAGTGAGCCTGTTACCTACACACACAAAGTGAGCCTGATACCTACACACACACAGTAAGCCTGTTACCTACACACACACAGTGAGCCTGTTACCTACACACACACAGTGAGCCTGATACCTACACACACACAGTGAGCCTGATACCTACACACACACAGTGAGCCTGATACCTACACACACACAGTGAGCCTGATACCTACACACACACAGTGAGCCTGATACCTACACACACAGTGATCCTGTTACCTACACACACACAGTGAGCCTGATACCTACACACACAGTGAGCCTGTTACCTACACACACACAGTGGGCCTGATACCTACACACACACAGTGAGCTTGTTACCTACACACACACAGTGAGCCTGTTACTTACACACACACAGTGAGCCTGTTACCTACACACACACAGTGAGCCTGTTACCTACACACACACAGTGAGCCTGTTACCTACACACACACAGTGAGCCTGATACCTACACACACACAGTGAGCCTGTTACTTACACACACACACAGTGAGCCTGTTACCTACACACACACAGTGAGCCTGTTACCTACACACACACAGTGAGCCTGTTACCTACACACACACACACAGAGAGCCTGATACCTACACACACACAGTGAGCCTGATACCTACACACACAGTGAGCCTGTTACCTACACACACACAGTGGGCCTGATACCTACACACACACAGTGAGCTTGTTACCTACACACACACAGTGAGCCTGTTACTTACACACACACAGTGAGCCTGTTACCTACACACACACAGTGAGCCTGTTACCTACACACACACAGTGAGCCTGATACCTACACACACACACAGTGAGCCTGATACCTACACACACACAGTGAGCCTGATACCTACACACACACAGTGAGCCTGTTACCTACACACACACAGTGAGTCTGTTACCTACACACACACAGTGAGCCAGATACCTACACACACAAAGTGATCCTGTTACCTACACACACAGTGAGCCTGTTACCTACACACACACAGTGGGCCTGATACCTAAACACACACAGTGAGCCTGTTACCTACACACACACACACACACACACAGTGAGCCTGATACCTACACACACACAGTGAGCCTGATACCTACACACACACAGTGAGCCTGATACCTACACACACACAGTGAGCCTGTTACCTACACACACACACACACACAGTGAGCCTGTTACCCACACACACACACACACACACAGTGAGCCTGTTACCTACACACACACACAGTGAGCCTGTTACCTACACACACACAGTGAGCCTGATACCTACACACACACACACACACACACAGTGAGCCTGTTACCTACACACACATAGTGAGCCTGTTACCTACACACACACAGTGAGCCTGATACCTACACACACAAAGTGAGTCTGTTACCTACACACACACAGTGAGCCAGATACCTACACACACACAGTGAGCCTGTTACCTACACACACACAGTGAGCCTGATACCTACACACACACACACAGTGAGCCTGATACCTACACACACACAGTGAGCCTGATACCTACACACACACATTGAGCCTGTTACCTACACACACACAGTGAGCCTGATACCTACACACACACAGTGAGCCTGTTACCTACACGCACACAGTGAGCCTGATACCTACACACACACAGTGAGCCTGTTACCTACACACACACACACAGAGTGAGCCTGTTACCTACACACACATAGTGAGCCTGATACCTACACACACACAGTGAGTCTGTTACCTACACACACACAGTGAGCCAGATACCTACACACACAGTGAGCCCGTTACCTACACATACACAGTGAGCCTGATACCTACACACACAGTGAGCCTGTTACCTACACACACACAGTGAGCCTGATACCTACACACACACACAGTGAGCCTGATACCTACACACACATAGTGAGTCTGATACCTACACACACAGTGAGCCTGTTACCTACACGCACACAGTGAGCCTGTTACCTACACACACACAGTGAGTCTGATACCTACACACACAGTGAGCCTGTTACCTACACGCACACAGTGAGCCTGTTACCTACACGCACACAGTGAGCCTGTTACCTACACGCACACAGTGAGCCTGTTACCTACACACACACAGTGAGCCTGTTACCTACACACACACACACACACAGTGAGCCTGTTACCTACACGCACACAGTGAGCCTGTTACCTACACACACACAGTGAGCCTGTTACCTACACACACACACAGTGAGCCAGATACCTACACACACACAGTGAGCCTGTTACCTACACACACACACAGTGAGCCTGATACCTACACACACAAAGTGATCCTGTTACCTACACGCACACAGTGA
This sequence comes from Bombina bombina, assembly GCF_027579735.1. NCBI lineage: Eukaryota > Metazoa > Chordata > Amphibia > Anura > Bombinatoridae > Bombina > Bombina bombina. Next base: position 118,467,156 of record NC_069510.1, read on the forward strand.
GCCTGTTACCTACACACACACAGTGAGCCTGTTACCTACACGCACACAGTGAGCCTGTTACCTACACGCACACAGTGAGCCCGTTACCTACACGCACACAGTGAGCCTGTTACCTACACACACACAGTGAGCCTGTTACCTACACGCACACAGTGAGCCTGTTACCTACACGCACACAGTGAGCCAGATACCTACACACACACAGTGAGCCCGTTACCTACACACACACAGTGAGCCTGTTACCTACACACACACAGTGAGCCTCTTACCTACACATACACAGTGAGCCCGTTACCTACACGCACACACAGTGAGCCCGTTACCTACACGCACACACAGTGAGCCCGTTACCTACACGCACACACAGTGAGCCCGTTACCTACACGCACACACAGTGAGCCCGTTACCTACACACACACAGTGAGCCCGTTACCTACACACACACAGTGAGCCCGTTACCTACACGCACAAAGTGATCCTGTTACCTACACGCACACAGTGAGCCAATTACCTACACACACACACAGTGAGCCTGTTACCTACACACACACAGTGAGCCTGTTACCTACACACACAGTGAGCCAGATACCTACACACACACAGTGAGCCAGATACCTACACACACACAGTGAGCCCATTACCTACACACACACACAGTGAGCCTGTTACCTACACACACACAGTGAGCCTGTTACCTACACACACAGTGAGCCAGATACCTACACACACACAGTGAGCCAGATACCTACACACACACAGTGAGCCCATTACCTACACACACATACAGTGAGCCTGATACCTACACACACACACACAGTGAGCCTGATACCTACACACACACACACACATACACACAGTGAGCCTGATACCTACACACACACACATACACACCGTGAGCCCGTTACCTACACACACACACAGTGAGTCTGATACCTACACACACACACACATACACACAGTGAGCCCGTTACCTACACACACACACAGTGAGCCCATTACCTACACACACACAGTGAGCCAGATACCTACACATACACAGTGAGCCAGATACCTACACACACAGTGAGCCTGTAACCTACACACACACAAAGTGAGCCTGATACCTACACACACACAGTGAGCCTGATACCTACACACACAGTGAGCCTGTTACCTACACACACACAGTGAGCCTGTTACCTACACACACACACAGTGAGCCTGATACCTACACACATACACAGTGAGCCTGATACCTACACACACACAGTGAGCCTGATACCTACACACACACAGTGAGCCTGTTACCTAAACACACACAGTGAGCCTGTTACCTACACACACACAGTGAGCCTGTTACCTACACACACACAGTGAGCCTGTTACCTACACACACACAGTGAGCCCAGGGTCGGCTCTAAGGGGGGGGGGCATTGGGGGGCAATGCCCCCCAAATGGAATGCTGTGCCCCCCAGGGCAAAATAAGTGATTTAAAAAAAAAAAAAAAAAAAAATTTTTTTTACATTTTAAAAGTGATGGAACTTCCAGGGTCCCAAATGTCGCATCAACCATTTGCAGCCACTGGACCCTGGAGATCCGCCACTGGAGGGCCCAGCTAATCTCTTTACTCTCCTCTATTTACAACCAGATAACAAATAAAGTTGCATTTCCCTGCTGGTGCTCTCACAGTTGACCTAGGGCTTGCAATGCCCCTCCTCCTGCTAGCCCACTTACTACTGAGCTGCAGTGAGATGATGACATCATCAGACCTCTGCAGGAAGTGCTGGGAGAAGCTAACAGTCAGTGAGAGGGAAGGCAGAAGTAATTTTGTGAAAACACAGCCGTATAACCAATGTGTGTGTGAGAGTAGTATCTCTTCCCTATTGTGCTTTATATCCTGGCAGCCACAGATAAAGAAGCAAATTGGGAATTCCTTGGTTTCCCCACTGCAGGTCACAGTGTGTGTGTGTGTGTGTATATATATATATATATAAATATATATATATATATATATATATATATATATATATATATATACTGTGTGTGTGTATATATGTGTGTATATATATATATATATATATAAATATAATTTGTGTGTATATACATACTGTATATACTGTGTGTGTGCTGGTAAATATCATTAATAATATCTGTACAAGTAATGTACTGCTTGGCACTCAAACTTATTGTCACGTAAAAGCTTATTTGATCATTAGTAGGGTCATTGGTAGAGCTACACATGCAAACAGTGTCCACTGGCTGTGTCATATGTGGGAGACATTCCTGAGATATGACAAATGTAACCCCTGCACTGCAATAAATCTGGTAAATGTAACTGCTGCGGCACTGCCAGACATCTTATAAATGTAACCCCTATACTCCTTGAGATATGACACATGTAACCGCTGCACTTCCAGAAATATAAACAAATCTAACTCCTGCACAGCCAGAGATCTGATAAATGTAACCCCTGGACTCCCCCAGTAGGTCTGCTCTTATTTTGACTCTCATACATGCTTTTTAAATGCGTGCCCCCTCATGAAAAAAAAATGCCCCCCCATTTCATTCGTTCTGGAGCCGACCCTGAGTGAGCCTGTTACCTACACACACACAGTGAGCCTGTTACCTACACACACAGTGAGCCTGTTACCTACACACACAAAGTGAGCCTGTTACCTACACACACACAGTGAGCCTGTTACCTACACACACACAGTGAGCCTGTTACCTACACACACATAGTGAGCCTGATACCTACACACACACAGTGAGCCTGTTACCTACACACACAGTGAGCCTGATTCCTACACACACACACACAGTGAGCCTGATACCTACACACACACAGTGAGCCTGATACCTACACACACACACACAGTGAGCCTGATTCCTACACACACACAGTGGGCCTGATACCTACACACACACAGTGAGCCTGTTACCTACACACACACAGTGAGCCTGATACCTACACGCACACAGTGAGCCTGATACCTACACACACACAGTGAGCCTGTTACCTACACGCACACAGTGAGCCTGTTACCTACATGCACACAGTGAGCCTGTTACCTACACGCACACACACAGTGAGCATGTTACCTACACGCACACAGTGAGCCTGTTACCTACACACACACAGTGAGCCTGTTACCTACACACACACAGTGAGCCTGTTACCTACACACACACACAGTGAGCCTGTTACCTACACACACACACACAGTGAGCATGTTACCTACATGCACACAGTGAGCCTGTTACCTACACACACACAGTGAGCCTGTTACCTACACACACACAGTGAACCTGTTACCTACACGCACACAGTGAGCCTGTTACCTACACGCACACAGTGAGCCTGTTACCTACACGCACACAGTGAGCCTGTTACCTACACGCACACACAGTGAGCCCGTTACCTACACGCACACACAGTGAGCCCGTTACCTACACGCACACACAGTGAGCCCGTTACCTACACGCACACACAGTGAGCCCGTTACCTACACGCACACACAGTGAGCCCGTTACCTACACACACACACAGTGAGCCCGTTACCTACACACACACAGTGAGCCCGTTACCTACACACACACAGTGAGCCCGTTACCTACACACACACACAGTGAGCCCGTTACCTACACACACACAGTGAGCCCGTTACCTACACACACACAGTGAGCCCGTTACCTACACACACAAAGTGATCCTGTTACCTACACGCACACAGTGAGCCAGATACCTACACACACACAGTGAGCCCGTTACCTACACACACACAGTGAGCCCGTTACCTACACACACACAGTGAGTCTGTTACCTACACACACACAGTGAGCCAGATACCTACACACACAGTGAGCCAGATACCTACACACACACACACAGTGAGCCAGATACCTACACACACACAGTGAGCCCATTACCTACACACACACACAGTGAGCCTGATACCTACACACACACACACACACACACACAGTGAGCCTGATACCTACACGCACACAGTGAGCCCATTACCTACACACACACAGTGAGCCAGATACCTACACATACACAGTGAGCCAGATACCTACACACACAGGGAGCCTGTTACCTACACACACAAAGTGAGCCTGATACCTACACACACAGTGAGCCTGTTACCTACACACACACAGTGAGCCTGATACCTACACACACACAGTGAGCCTGTTACCTACACATACACAGTGAGCCAGATACCTACACACACACACACACACACACACACACACACACAGTGAGCCTGTTACCTACACACACACAGTGAGCCTGATACCTACACACACAGTGAGTCTGTTAACTACACACACACAGTGAGCCTGATACCTACACACACAGTGAGCCTGTTACCTACACACACACAGTGATCCTGTTACCTACACACACAGTGAGCCTGTTACCTACACACACACACAGTGAGCCTGTTACCTACACACACACAGTGGGCCTGATACCTACACACACACAGTGAGCCTGTTACCTACACACACACACACACAGTGAGCCTGATACCTACACACACACAGTGAGCCTGATACCTACACACACACAGTGAGCCTGATACCTACACACACACAGTGAGCCTGATACCTACACACACACAGTGAGCCTGATACCTACAAACACAAAGTGAGCCTGATACCTACACACACACAGTGAGCCTGTTACCTACACACACACACAGTGAGCCTGTTACCTACACACACACACAGTGAGCCTGTTACCTACACACACACACAGTGAGCCTGTTACCTACACACACACAGTGAGCCTGATACCTACACACACACACAGTGAGCCTGTTACCTACACACACATAGTGAGCCTGTTACCTACACACACACAGTGAGCCTGATACCTACACACACACAGTGAGTCAGTTACCTACACACACAGTGAGCCAGATACCTACACACACACAGTGAGCCTGTTACCTACACACACACAGTGAGCCTGATACCTACACACACACACAGTGAGCCTGATACCTACACACACACAGTGAGCCTGATACCTACACACACACAGTGAGCCAGATACCTACACACACAGGGAGCCTGTTACCTACACACACAAAGTGAGCCTGATACCTACACACACAGTGAGCCTGTTACCTACACACACACAGTGAGCCTGATACCTACACACACACAGTGTGCCTGTTACCTACACATACACAGTGAGCCAGATACCTACACACACACACACACACACACACACAGTGAGCCTGTTACCTACACACACACAGTGAGCCTGATACCTACACACACAGTGAGTCTGTTAACTACACACACACAGTGAGCCTGATACCTACACACACAGTGAGCCTGTTACCTACACACACACAGTGATCCTGTTACCTACACACACAGTGAGCCTGTTACCTACACACACACAGTGAGCCTGTTACCTACACACACACACAGTGAGCCTGTTACCTACACACACACAGTGGGCCTGATACCTACACACACACAGAGAGCCTGTTACCTACACACACACACAGTGAGCCTGATACCTACACACACACAGTGAGCCTGATACCTACAAACACAAAGTGAGCCTGATACCTACACACACACACAGTGAGCCTGTTACCTACACACACACACAGTGAGCCTGTTGCCTACACACACACACAGTGAGCCTGTTACCTACACACACACACAGTGAGCCTGTTACCTACACACACACAGTGAGCCTGATACCTACACACACACACAGTGAGCCTGTTACCTACACACACACACAGTGAGCCTGTTACCTACACACACACATAGTGAGCCTGTTACCTACACACACAGAGTGAGCCTGATACCTACACACACACAGTGAGTCAGTTACCTACACACACAGTGAGCCAGATACCTACACACACACAGTGAGCCTGTTACCTACACACACACAGTGAGCCTGATACCTACACACACACACAGTGAGCCTGATACCTACACACACACAGTGAGCCTGATACTTACACACATACATTGAGCCTGTTACCTACACACACACAGTGAGCCTGTTACCTACACACACACACACAGTGAGCCTGTTACCTACACACACACACACACACACACACAGTGAGCCTGTTACCTAAACACACACAGTGAGCCTGTTACCTACACACACACAGTGAGTCTGTTACCTACACGCACACAGTGAGCCTGATACCTACACGCACACAGTGAGCCTGATACCTACACACACACAGTGAGCCTGATACCTACACATACACAGTGAGCCCATTACCTACACACACACAGTGAGCCTGATACCTACACACACACAGTGAGCCTGTTACCTACACACACACAGTGAGCCTGATACCTACACACACACACAGTGAGCCTGATACCTACACACACATAGTGAGCCTGTTACCTACACACACACAGTGAGCCTGTTACCTACACACACACAGTGAGCCTGATACCTACACACACACAGTGAGCCTGTTACCTACACACACACAGTGAGCCTGATACCTACACACACATAGTGAGCCTGTTACCTACACACACACAGTGAGCCTGTTACCTACACACACACACAGTGAGCCTGATACCTACACACACACAGTGAGCCCGTTACCTACACACACAGTGAGCCAGATACCTACACACACACAGTGAGCCTGTTACCTACACACACACACACAGTGAGCCTGTTACCTACACACACACACAGTGAGCCTGTTACCTACACACACACACAGTGAGCCTGTTACCTACACACACAGTGAGCCCGTTACCTACACACACACAGTGAGCCCGTTAACTACACACACACACAGTGAGCCTGTTACCTACACACACACACAGTGAGCCTGTTACCTACACACACACACACACAGTGAGCCCGTTACCTACACACACACACACAGTGAGCCCGTTAACTACACACACACACAGTGAGCCTGTTACCCACACAGTGAGCCTGTTACCTACACACACACACACAGTGAGCCTGTTACCTACACACACACACACAGTGAGCCTGTTACCTACACACACACACACAGTGAGCCTGTTACCTACACACACACACAGTGAGCCTGTTACCTACACACACACACAGTGAGCCTGTTACCTACACACACACAGTGAGCCCGTTACCTACACACACACACACACACACACACACACAGTGAGCCTGTTACCTACACACACACACAGTGAGCCTGTTACCTACACACACACAGTGAGCCTGTTACCTACACACACACACAGTGAGCCTGTTACCTACACACACACAGTGAGCCTGTTACCTACACACACACACAGTGAGCCTGTTACCTACACACACACAGTGAGCCTGTTACCTACACACACACACACACACAGTGAGCCTGTTACCTACACACACACAGTGAGCCTGTTACCTACACACACACACAGTGAGCCTGTTACCTACACACACACACAGTGAGCCTGTTACCTACACACACACAGTGAGCCTGTTACCTACACACACACAGTGAGCCTGTTACCTACACACACACAGTGAGCCTGTTACCTACACACACACACAGTGAGCCTGTTACCTACACACACACAGTGAGCCTGTTACCTACACACACAGTGAGCCTGTTACCTACACACACACAGTGAGCCTGTTACCTACACACACACAGTGAGCCTGTTACCTACACACACACAGTGAGCCTGTTACCTACACACACACAGTGAGCCTGTTACCTACACACACACAGTGAGCCTGTTACCTACACACACAGTGAGCCTGTTACCTACACACACACAGTGAGCCTGTTACCTACACACACACAGTGAGCCTGTTACCTACACACACACACAGTGAGCCTGTTACCTACACACACACACAGTGAGCCTGTTACCTACACACACACACACAGTGAGCCTGTTACCTACACACACACAGTGAGCCTGTTACCTACACGCACACACACACAGTGAGCCTGATACCTACACACACACAGTGAGCCTGATACCTACACACACACAGTGAGCCTGATACCTACACACACACAGTGAGCCTGATACCTACCGCACACAGTGAGCCTGATACCTACACACACACAGTGAGCCTGTTACCTACACACACACAGTGAGCCCGTTACCTACACACACACAGTGAGCCTGTTACCTACACACACACACAGTGAGCCTGTTACCTACACACACACAGTGAGCCTGTTACCTACACACACACAGTGAGCCTGTTACCTACACACACACAGTGAGCCTGTTACCTACACACACACAGTGAGCCTGTTACCTACACACACACACACACAGTGAGCCTGTTACCTACACACACACAGTGAGCCCGTTACCTACACACACACACACACACACACAGTGAGCCTGTTACCTACACACACACAGTGAGCCTGTTACCTACACACACACACAGTGAGCCTGTTACCTACACACACACACAGTGAGCCTGTTACCTACACACACACACAGTGAGCCTGTTACCTACACACACACACACACACACAGTGAGCCTGTTACCTACACACACATAGTGAGCCTGTTACCTACACACACAGTGAGCCTGATACCTACACACACACAGTGAGCCTGTTACCTACACACACACAGTGAGCCAGATACCTACACACACACAGTGAGCCTGATACCTACACACACACAGTGAGCCTGTTACCTACACACACAGTGAGCCTGATACCTACACACACACACAGTGAGCCTGTTACCTACACACACACAGTGAGCCTGTTACCTACACACACACAGTGAGCCTGATACCTACACACACACAGTGAGCCTGTTACCTACACACACATAGTGAGCCTGTTACCTACACACACACAGTGAGCCCGTTACTTACACACACACAGTGAGCCTGTTACCTACACACACACAGTGAGCCTGTTACCTACACACACACAGTGAGCCAGATACCTACACACACACAGTGAGCCTGATACCTACACACACACAGTGAGCCTGTTACCTACACACACAGTGAGCCTGATACCTACACACACACACAGTGAGCCTGTTACCTACACACACATAGTGAGCCTGTTACCTACACACACACACAGTGAGCCTGTTACCTACACACACACAGTGAGCCCGTTACTTACACACACACAGTGAGCCCGTTACTTACACACACACAGTGAGCCTGTTACCTACACACACACAGTGAGCCTGTTACCTACACACACACAGTGAGCCTGTTACCTACACGCACACAGTGAGCCTGTTACCTACACGCACACACAGTGAGCCCGTTACCTACACGCACACACAGTGAGCCTGTTACCTACACACACACAGTGAGCCCGTTACTTACACACACACAGTGAGCCTGTTACCTACACACACACAGTGAGCCTGTTACCTACACACACACAGTGAGCCTGATACCTACACACACACAGTGAGCCTGTTACCTACACACACAGTGAGCCTGATACCTACACACACACAGTGAGCCTGTTACCTACACACACACAGTGAGCCCGTTACCTACACACACACAGTGAGCCCGTTACCTACACACACACAGTGAGCCTGTTACCTACACACACACAGTGAGCCTGTTACCTACACACACACAGTGAGCCTGATACCTACACACACACAGTGAGCCCGTTACCTACACACACACAGTGAGCCCGTTACCTACACACACACAGTGAGCCTGTTACCTACACACACACAGTGAGCCTGATACCTACACACACACAGTGAGCCTGTTACCTACACACACACAGTGAGCCTGTTACCTACACACAGTGAGCCTGATACCTACACACACACAGTGAGCCTGTTACCTACACACACACAGTGAGCCCGTTACCTACACACACACACACAGTGAGCCTGTTACCTACACACACACAGTGAGCCTGTTACCTACACACACACAGTGAGCCTGTTACCTACACACACACAGTGAGCCTGTTACCTACACACACACACAGTGAGCCCGTTACCTACACACACACAGTGAGCCCGTTACCTACACACACACAGTGAGCCTGTTACCTACACACACACACACAGTGAGCCTGTTACCTACACACACACAGTGAGCCTGTTACCTACACACACACAGTGAGCCTGTTACCTACACACACACAGTGAGCCTGTTACCTACACACACACACAGTGAGCCTGTTACCTACACACACACAGTGAGCCTGTTACCTACACACACACAGTGAGCCTGTTACCTACACACACAGTGAGCCTGTTACCTACACACACACACAGTGAGCCTGTTACCTACACACACACAGTGAGCCTGTTACCTACACACACACAGTGAGCCTGTTACCTACACACACATAGTGAGCCTGATACCTACACACACACAGTGAGCCCGTTACCTACACACACACACAGTGAGCCCGTTACCTACACACACACAGTGAGCCTGTTACCTACACACACACACAGTGAGCCTGTTACCTACACACACACAGTGAGCCTGTTACCTACACACACACAGTGAGCCTGTTACCTACACACACACAGTGAGCCTGTTACCTACACACACACAGTGAGCCTGTTACCTACACACACACAGTGAGCCTGTTACCTACACACACACAGTGAGCCTGTTACCTACACACACACACAGTGAGCCTGTTACCTACACACACACAGTGAGCCTGATACCTACACACACACACAGTGAGCCTGTTACCTACACACACACAGTGAGCCTGTTACCTACACACACACAGTGAGCCCGTTATCTACACACACACAGTGAGCCCATTACCTACACACACACAGTGAGCCTGTTACCTACACACACACACAGTGAGCCTGTTACCTACACACACACAGTGAGCCTGTTACCTACACACACACAGTGAGCCTGTTACCTACACACACACAGTGATCCTGTTACCTACACACACACAGTGAGCCTGTTACCTACACACACACAGTGATCCTGTTACCTACACGCACACAGTGAGCCTGTTACCTACACACACACACACACAGTGAGCCTGTTACCTACACACACACAGTGAGCCTGTTACCTACACACACACACAGTGAGCCTGTTACCTACACACACACACAGTGAGCCTGATACCTACACACACACACAGTGAGCCTGATACCTACACACACACAGTGAGCCCGTTACCTACTCACACACAGTGAGCCTGTTACCTACACACACACACACACACAGTGAGCCTGTTACCTACACACACACACACACACAGTGAGCCTGTTACCTACACACACACACACAGTGAGCCTGTTACCTACACACACACACAGTGAACCTGTTACCCACACACACACACACAGTGAGCCTGATACCTACACACACACAGTGAGCCTGTTACCTACACACACACACAGTGAGCCTGTTACCTACACACACACACACACACACACACACAGTGAGCCTGTTACCTACACACACACACACAGTGAGCCTGTTACCTACACACACACACAGTGAGCCTGTTACCTACACACACACACAGTGAGCCTGTTACCTACACACACACACAGTGAGCCTGTTACCTACACACACACACAGTGAGCCTGATACCTACACACACACAGTGCGCCCGTTACCTACACACACACACAGTGAGCCTGTTACCTACACACACACACACAGTGAGCCTGTTACCTACACACACACAGTGAGCCTGTTACCTACACACACACACACAGTGAGCCTTTTACCTACACACACACAGTGAGCCTGATACCTACACACACACAGTGAGCCCGTTACCTACACACACACACAGTGAGCCTGTTACCTACACACACAGTGAGCCCGTTAACTACACACACACACAGTGAGCCTGTTACCTACACACACACACAGTGAGCCTGTTACCTACACACACACACACAGTGAGCCTGTTACCTACACACACACAGTGAGCCTGTTACCTACACACACACAGTGAGCCTGTTACCTACACACACACACAGTGAGCCTGTTACCTACACACACACACAGTGAGCCTGTTACCTACACACACACAGTGAGCCTGTTACCTACACACACACAGTGAGCCTGTTACCTACACACACACACAGTGAGCCTGTTACCTACACACACACAGTGAGCCTGTTACCTACACACACACACACACACAGTGAGCCTGTTACCTACACACACACAGTGAGCCTGTTACCTACACACACACACAGTGAGCCTGTTACCTACACACACACACAGTGAGCCTGTTACCTACACACACACAGTGAGCCTGTTACCTACACGCACACACACACAGTGAGCCTGATACCTACACACACACAGTGAGCCTGATACCTACACACACACAGTGAGCCTGTTACCTACACACACACAGTGAGCCCGTTACCTACACGCACACACACACAGTGAGCCTGATACCTACACACACACACACAGTGAGCCTGTTACTTACACACACACACAGTGAGCCTGTTACTTACACACACACACAGTGAGCCTGTTACTTACACACACACACAGTGAGCCTGATACCTACACACACACAGTGAGCCTGATACCTACACACACACAGTGAGCCCGTTACCTACACACACACAGTGAGCCCGTTACCTACACACACACAGTGAGCCTGTTACCTACACACACACACACACACACACACACACAGTGAGCCTGTTACCTACACACACACAGTGAGCCTGTTACCTACACACACACACACACAAACACACACACACACAGTGAGCCTGTTACCTACACACACACAGTGAGCCTGTTACCTACACACACACACACACAGTGAGCCTGTTACCTACACACACACAGTGAGCCCGTTACCTACACGCACACAGTGAGCCTGTTACCTACACACACACACACACAGTGAGCCTGTTACCTACACACACACACACACACAGTGAGCCTGTTACCTACACACACACAGTGAGCCCGTTACCTACACACACACAGTGAGCCCGTTACCTACACACACACAGTGAGCCTGTTACCTACACACACACAGTGAGCCTGTTACCTACACACACACAGTGAGCCTGTTACCTACACACACACAGTGAGCCTGTTACCTACACATACACAGTGAGCCCGTTACCTACACGCACACACACACACACAGTGAACCTGTTACCTACACACACACAGTGAGCCTGTTACCTACACACACACAGTGAGCCTGTTACCTACACACACACAGTGAGCCTGTTACCTACACACACACAGTGAGCCCGTTACCTACACACACACACACACACACACACAGTGAACCTGTTACCTACACACACACAGTGAGCCTGTTACCTACACACACACAGTGAGCCCGTTACCTACACACACACAGTGAGCCTGTTACCTACACACACACAGTGAGCCTGTTACCTACACACACACAGTGAGCCTGTTACCTACACACACACAGTGAGCCTGTTACCTACACACACACAGTGAGCCTGTTACCTACACACACACAGTGAGCCCGTTACCTACACACACACAGTGAGCCTGTTACCTACACACACACAGTGAGCCTGTTACCTACACACACACAGTGAGCCTGTTACCTACACACACACACAGTGAGCCTGTTACCTACACACACACAGTGAGCCTGTTACCTACACACACACACAGTGAGCCCGTTACCTACACACACACACAGTGAGCCCGTTACCTACACACACACACACACAGTGAGCCCGTTACCTACACACACACACACAGTGAGCCCGTTACCTACACACACACACAGTGAGCCCGTTACCTACACACACACACAGTGAGCCCGTTACCTACACGCACACACAGTGAGCCCGTTACCTACACACACACAGTGAGCCCGTTACCTACACACACACACAGTGAGCCCGTTACCTACACACACACACAGTGAGCCCGTTACCTACACACACACACACAGTGAGCCCGTTACCTACACACACACACACAGTGAGCCCGTTACCTACACACACACACACAGTGAGCCCGTTACCTACACGCACACACAGTGAGCCCGTTACCTACACACACACAGTGAGCCCGTTACCTACACACACACACAGTGAGCCCGTTACCTACACACACACACAGGCCTAGATTTAGAGTTCGGCGGTAGCCGTCAAAACCAGCGTTAGAGGCTCCTAACGCTGGTTTTGGCCGCCCGCTGGTATTTGGAGTCAGTGATTAAAGGGTCTAACGCTCACTTTTCAGCCGCGACTTTTCCATACCGCAGATCCCCCTACGCCATTTGCGTAGCCTATCTTTTCAATGGGATCTTCCTAACGCCGGTATTTAGAGTCGTTTCTGCAGTGAGCGTTAGAGCTCTAACGACAAGATTCCAGCCGCCTGAAAATAGCAGGAGTTAAGAGCTTTCTGGCTAACGCCGGTTTATAAAGCTCTTAACTACTGTACCCTAAAGTACACTAACACCCATAAACTACCTATGTACCCCTAAACCGAGGTCCCCCCACATCGCCGCCACTCGATTAAAATTTTTAACCCCTAATCTGCCGACCGCCACCTACGTTATACTTATGTACCCCTAATCTGCTGCCCCTAACACCGCCGACCCCTGTATTATATCTATTAACCCCTAACTTGCCCCCCACAACGTCGCCGCAAGCTACTTAAAATAATTAACCCCTAATCTTCCGACCGCAAATCGCCGCCACCTACGTTATCCCTATGTACCCCTAATCTGCTACCCCTAACATCGCCGACCCCTATGTTATATTTATTAACCCCTAATCTGCCCCCCTCAACGTCGCCGACACCTACCTACACTTATTAACCCCTAATCTGCCGAGCGGACCTGAGCGCTACTATAATAAAGTTATTAACCCCTAATCCGCCTCACTAACCCTATCATAAATAGTATTAACCCCTAATCTGCCCTCCCTAACATCGCCGACACCTACCTTCAATTATTAACCCCTAATCTGCCGACCGGAGCTCACCGCTATTCTAATAAATGTATTAACCCCTAAAGCTAAGTCTAACCCTAACACTAACACCCCCCTAAGTTAAATATAATTTTTATCTAACGAAATAAATTAACTCTTATTAAATAAATGATTCCTATTTAAAGCTAAATACTTACCTGTAAAATAAATCCTAATATAGCTACAATATAAATTATAATTATATTATAGCTATTTTAGGATTAATATTTATTTTACAGGCAACTTGGTAATTATTTTAACCAGGTACAATAGCTATTAAATAGTTAAGAACTATTTAATAGTTACCTAGTTAAAATAATAACAAATTTACCTGTAAAATAAATCCTAACCTAAGATATAATTAAACCTAACACTACCCTATCAATAAAATAATTAAATAAACTACCTACAATTACCTACAATTAACCTAACACTACACTATCAATAAATTAATTAAACACAATTGCTACAAATAAATACAATTAAATAAACTATCTAAAGTACAAAAAATAAAAAAGAACTAAGTTACAGAAAATAATAAAATATTTACAAACATAAGAAAAATATTACAACAATTTTAAACTAATTACACCTACTCTAAGCCCCCTAATAAAATAACAAAGCCCCCCAAAATAAAAAATTCCCTACCCTATTCTAAAATACAAATATTACAAGCTCTTTTACCTTACCAGCCCTGAACAGGGCCCTTTGCGGGGCATGCCCCAAGAATTTCAGCTCTTTTGCCTGTAAAAAAAAACATACAATACCCCCCCCCCAACATTACAACCCACCACCCACATACCCCTAATCTAACCCAAACCCCCCTTAAATAAACCTAACACTACCCCCCTGATGATCTTCCTACCTTGTCTTCACCATGCCAGGTTCACCGATCCGTCCTGGCTCCAAGATCTTCATCCAACCCAAGCGGGGGCTAGACATCCACTGAAGAAGTCCAGAAGAGGGTCCAAAGTCTTCCTCCTATCCGGCAAGAAGAGGACATCCGGACCGGCAAACATCTTCTCCAAGCGGCATCTTCTATCTTCTTCCATCCGATGACGACCGGCTCCATCTTGAAGACCTCCAGCGCGGATCCATCCTCTTCTTCCGACGACTAGACGACGAATGACGGTTCCTTTAAGGGACGTCATCCAAGATGGCGTCCCTCGAATTCTGATTGGCTGATAGGATTCTATCAGCCAATCGGAATTAAGGTAGGAATTTTCTGATTGGCTGATGGAATCAGCCAATCAGAATATAGTTCAATCCGATTGGCTGATCCAATCAGCCAATCAGATTGAGCTCGCATTCTATTGGCTGATCGGAACAGCCAATAGAATGCGAGCTCAATCTGATTGGCTGATTGGATCAGCCAATCGGATTGAACTTGATTCTGATTGGCTGATTCCATCAGCCAATCAGAAAATTCCTACCTTAATTCCGATTGGCTGATAGAATCCTATCAGCCAATCGGAATTCGAGGGACGCCATCTTGGATGACGTCCCTTAAAGGAACCGTCATTCGTCGTCTAGTCGTCGGAAGAAGAGGATGGATCCGCGCTGGAGGTCTTCAAGATGGAGCCGGTCGTCATCGGATGGAAGAAGATAGAAGATGCCGCTTGGAGAAGATGTTTGCCGGTCCGGATGTCCTCTTCTTGCCGGATAGGAGGAAGACTTTGGACCCTCTTCTGGACTTCTTCAGTGGATGTCTAGCCCCCGCTTGGGTTGGATGAAGATCTTGGAGCCAGGACGGATCGGTGAACCTGGCATGGTGAAGACAAGGTAGGAAGATCATCAGGGGGGTAGTGTTAGGTTTATTTAAGGGGGGTTTGGGTTAGATTAGGGGTATGTGGGTGGTGGGTTGTAATGTTGGGGGGGGGGTATTGTATGTTTTTTTTTACAGGCAAAAGAGCTGAAATTCTTGGGGCATGCCCCGCAAAGGGCCCTGTTCAGGGCTGGTAAGGTAAAAGAGCTTGTAATATTTGTATTTTAGAATAGGGTAGGGAATTTTTTATTTTGGGGGGCTTTGTTATTTTATTAGGGGGCTTAGAGTAGGTGTAATTAGTTTAAAATTGTTGTAATATTTTTCTTATGTTTGTAAATATTTTATTATTTTCTGTAACTTAGTTCTTTTTTATTTTTTGTACTTTAGATAGTTTATTTAATTGTATTTATTTGTAGCAATTGTGTTTAATTAATTTATTGATAGTGTAGTGTTAGGTTAATTGTAGGTAATTGTAGGTAGTTTATTTAATTATTTTATTGATAGGGTAGTGTTAGGTTTAATTATATCTTAGGTTAGGATTTATTTTACAGGTAAATTTGTTATTATTTTAACTAGGTAACTATTAAATAGTTCTTAACTATTTAATAGCTATTGTACCTGGTTAAAATAATTACAAAGTTGCCTGTAAAATAAATATTAATCCTAAAATAGCTATAATATAATTATAATTTATATTGTAGCTATATTAGGATTTATTTTACAGGTAAGTATTTAGCTTTAAATAGGAATCATTTATTTAATAAGAGTTAATTTATTTCGTTAGATAAAAATTATATTTAACTTAGGGGGGTGTTAGTGTTAGGGTTAGACTTAGCTTTAGGGGTTAATACATTTATTAGAATAGCGGTGAGCTCCGGTCGGCAGATTAGGGGTTAATAATTGAAGGTAGGTGTCGGCGATGTTAGGGAGGGCAGATTAGGGGTTAATACTATTTATGATAGGGTTAGTGAGGCGGATTAGGGGTTAATAACTTTATTATAGTAGCGCTCAGGTCCGCTCGGCAGATTAGGGGTTAATAAGTGTAGGCAGGTGTCGGCGACGTTGTGGGGGGCAGATTAGGGGTTAATAAATATAACATAGGGGTCGGCGATGTTAGGGCAGCAGATTAGGGGTACATAGGGATAACGTAGGTGGCGGCGGTTTACGGAGCGGCAGATTAGGGGTTAAAAGTGTAATGCAGGGGTCAGCGATAGCGGGGGCGGCAGATTAGGGGTTAATAAGTGTAAGGGTAGGGGTGTTTAGACTCGGGGTACATGTTAGAGTGTTAGGTGCAGACGTAGGAAGTGTTTCCCCATAGGAAACAATGGGGCTGCGTTAAGAGCTGAACGCTGCTTTTTTGCAGGTGTTAGGTTTTTTTTCAGCTCAAACTGCCCCATTGTTTCCTATGGGAGAATCGTGCACGAGCACGTTTTTGATGCCGGCCGCGTCCGTAAGCAACTCTGGTATCGAGAGTTGCATTTGCGGTAAATATGCTCTACGCTCCTTTTTTGGAGCCTAACGCAGCATTTGTTTGAACTCTCGATACCAGAGTTAAATTTATGGTGCGGCCAGAAAAAAACCCGCGGAGCGTTAACAGCCCTTTTACCGCCGAACTCCAAATCTAGGCCACAGTGAGCCCGTTACCTACACACACACACAGTGAGCCCGTTACCTACACACACACACACACACAGTGAGCCCGTTACCTACACACACACACAGTGAGCCCGTTACCTACACACACACACACACACACACAGTGAGCCCGTTACCTACACACACACACAGTGAGCCCGTTACCTACACACACACACACACACAGTGAGCCCGTTACCTACACACACACACAGTGAGCCCGTTACCTACACACACACAGTGAGCCTGATACCTACACACACACAGTGAGCCTGTTACCTACACACACACACAGTGAGCCTGTTACCTACACACACACACACACACAGTGAGCCTGATACCTACACACACACAGTGAGCCTGATACCTACACACACACAGTGAGCCTGTTACCTACACACACACAGTGAGCCTGTTACCTACACACACACAGTGAGCCTGTTACCTACACACACACACACACACACACACACACAGTGAGCCTGATACCTACACACACACAGTGAGCCTGTTACCTACACACACACACACACACACACACACACACACACACACACACAGTGAGCCTGTTACCTACACACACACACACACACACACAGTGAGCCTGTTACCTACACACACACACACACAGTGAGCCTGTTACCTACACACACACACACACACACACACACAGTGAGCCTGTTACCTACACACACACACACACAGTGAGCCTGATACCTACACACACACAGTGAGCCTGTTACCTACACACACACACAGTGAGCCTGTTACCTACACACACACACACAGTGAGCCTGTTACCTACACACACACAGTGAGCCTGTTACCTACACACACACACACACACAGTGAGCCTGATACCTACACACACACAGTGAGCCTGTTACCTACACACACACACACACACAGTGAGCCTGATACCTACACACACACAGTGAGCCTGTTACCTACACACACACACACAAACACAGTGAGCCTGATACCTACACACACACAGTGAGCCTGATACCTACACACACACAGTGAGCCTGTTACCTACACACACACACACACACAGTGAGCCTGATACCTACACACACACAGTGAGCCTGTTACCTACACACACACACACACACAGTGAGCCTGATACCTACACACACACAGTGAGCCTGTTACCTACACACACACACAGTGAGCCTGTTACCTACACACACACAGTGAGCCTGTTACCTACACACACACACAGTGAGCCTGTTACCTACACACGCACACAGTGAGCCCGTTACCTACACACACACAGTGAGCCTGTTACCTACACACACACACAGTGAGCCTGTTACCTACACACACACAGTGAGCCTGTTACCTACACACACACACACACACAGTGAGCCTGTTACCTACACACACACACACACACACACACACAGTGAGCCTGTTACCTACACACACACACACACACACACACACACACACAGTGAGCCTGATACCTACACACACACAGTGAGCCTGTTACCTACACACACACACAGTGAGCCTGTTACCTACACACACACACACACAGTGAGCCTGTTACCTACACACACACACACAGTGAGCCTGTTACCTACACACACACACAGTGAGCCTGTTACCTACACACACACACACACACACAGTGAGCCTGTTACCTACACACACACACACACAGTGAGCCTGTTACCTACACACACACACACACACACACAGTGAGCCTGATACCTACACACACACACAGTGAGCCTGTTACCTACACGCACACACAGTGAGCCTGATACCTACACACACACAGTGAGCCTGTTACCTACACACACACAGTGAGCCTGATACCTACACACACACAGTGAGCCTGTTACCTACACACACACACAGTGAGCCTGTTACCTACACACACACACACACACACACACACAGTGAGCCTGATACACACACACATACCTAGATTACAAGTGGTGCGCTAACTGCAGCGCAAGTGCGGTATGTTTTTTTGTTCGGCTCCCTCGAGAGTCTTCAGGCTCTCTAGCCTCACCAGTCCTTGTGTTATTAAATGATAATAACGTAAGGACTGATGAGACTAGGGAAGCTGAAGACTCTCGAGGGAGCCGAACAAAAAAACATACCGCACTTGCGCTGCAGTTAGCGCACCACTTGTAATCTAGGCGACAGTGGGCTTGTTATTTACGCACACCGTGGGCTTGTTATTTACGCACACAGTGGGCTTGTTATTTACGCACACAGTGGGCTTGTTATTTACGCACACCGTGAGCTTGTTATTTACGTACACCGTGAGCTTGTTATTTACACACACAGTGGGCTTGTTATTTACACACACCGTGGGCTTGTTATTTACGCACACAGTGGGCTTGTTATTTACGCACACAGTGGGCTTGTTATTTACGCACACCGTGAGCTTGTTATTTACACACACAGTGGGCTTGTTATTTACACACACCGTGAGCTTGTTATTTACACACACAGTGGGCTTGTTATCTACACACACAGTGGGCTTGTTATTTACGCACACAGTGGGCTTGTTATTTACGCACACCGTGGGCTTGTTATCTACACACACCGTGGGCTTGTTATCTACACACACAGTGGGCTTGTTATTTACGCACACAGTGGGCTTGTTATTTACGCACACAGTGGGCTTGTTATTTACGCACACCGTGGGCTTGTTATCTACACACACAGTGGGCTTGTTATTTACGCACACCGTGGGCTTGTTATTTACGCACACCGTGGGCTTGTTATTTACGCACACCGTGGGCTTGTTATTTACGCACACCGTGGGCTTGTTATTTACACACACAGTGGGCTTGTTATCTACACACACCGTGGGCTTGTTCTTTACGCACACAGTGGGCTTGTTATTTACGCACACAGTGGGCTTGTTATTTACGCACACAGTGGGCTTGTTATCTACACACACAGTGGGCTTGTTATTTACACACACAGTGGGCTTGTTATTTACGCACACCGTGGGCTTGTTATTTACGCACACCGTGGGCTTGTTATCTACACACACAGTGGGCTTGTTATTTACGCACACCGTGGGCTTGTTATCTACGCACACAGTGGGCTTGTTATCTACACACACAGTGGGCTTGTTATTTACGCACACCGTGGGCTTGTTATTTACGCACACCGTGGGCTTGTTATCTACACACACAGTGGGCTTGTTATTTACGCACACCGTGGGCTTGTTATCTACACACACAGTGGGCTTGTTATTTACGCACACAGTGGGCTTGTTATTTACGCACACAGTGGGCTTGTTATTTACACACACCGTGGACTTGTTATTTACGCACACAGTGGGCTTGTTATTTACGCACACAGTGGGCTTGTTATTTACGCACACCGTGGGCTTGTTCTTTACGCACACCGTGGGCT
This sequence comes from Bombina bombina, assembly GCF_027579735.1. NCBI lineage: Eukaryota > Metazoa > Chordata > Amphibia > Anura > Bombinatoridae > Bombina > Bombina bombina. Next base: position 118,488,874 of record NC_069510.1, read on the forward strand.
TGTTATTTACGCACACCGTGGGCTTGTTATTTACGCACACCGTGGGCTTGTTATTTACACACACAGTGGGCTTGTTATTTACGCACACCGTGGGCTTGTTATTTACGCACACAGTGGGCTTGTTATTTACACACACAGTGGGCTTGTTATTTACGCACACCGTGGGCTTGTTATTTACACACACAGTGGGCTTGTTATTTACGCACACCGTGGGCTTGTTATTTACGCACACAGTGGGCTTGTTATTTACACACACAGTGGGCTTGTTATTTACGCACACCGTGGGCTTGTTATTTACGCACACAGTGGGCTTGTTATTTACGCACACCGTGAGCTTGTTATTTACACACACAGTGGGCTTGTTATTTACACACACCGTGGGCTTGTTATTTACGCACACCGTGGGCTTGTTATCTACACACACAGTGGGCTTGTTATTTACGCACACAGTGGGCTTGTTATTTACGCACACCGTGGGCTTGTTATCTACACACACCGTGGGCTTGTTATTTACGCACACCGTGGGCTTGTTATTTACGCACACAGTGGGCTTGTTATTTACGCACACCGTGGGCTTGTTATTTACGCACACCGTGGGCTTGTTATTTACACACACAGTGGGCTTGTTATCTACACACACCGTGGGCTTGTTCTTTACGCACACAGTGGGCTTGTTATTTACGCACACAGTGGGCTTGTTATTTACGCACACAGTGGGCTTGTTATCTACACACACAGTGGGCTTGTTATTTACGCACACCGTGGGCTTGTTATTTACGCACACCGTGGGCTTGTTATCTACACACACAGTGGGCTTGTTATTTACGCACACCGTGGGCTTGTTATCTACACACACAGTGGGCTTGTTATCTACACACACAGTGGGCTTGTTATTTACGCACACCGTGGGCTTGTTATCTACACACACAGTGGGCTTGTTATTTACGCACACCGTGGGCTTGTTATTTACGCACACCGTGGGCTTGTTATCTACACACACAGTGGGCTTGTTATTTACGCACACCGTGGGCTTGTTATCTACACACACAGTGGGCTTGTTATTTACGCACACAGTGGGATTGTTATTTACGCACACAGTGGGCTTGTTATTTACGCACACAGTGGGCTTGTTATTTACGCACACCGTGGGCTTGTTCTTTACGCACACCGTGGGCTTGTTATTTACGCACACCGTGGGCTTGTTATTTACGCACACAGTGGGCTTGTTATTTACGCACACCGTGGGCTTGTTATTTACGCACACCGTGGGCTTGTTATCTACACACACAGTGGGCTTGTTATTTACGCACACAGTGGGCTTGTTATTTACACACACCGTGGGCTTGTTATTTACGCACACCGTGGGCTTGTTATTTACACACACAGTGGGCTTGTTATTTACGCACACCGTGGGCTTGTTATTTACGCACACCGTGGGCTTGTTATCTACACACACAGTGGGCTTGTTATTTACGCACACCGTGGGCTTGTTATTTACACACACAGTGGGCTTGTTATTTACGCACACCGTGGGCTTGTTATCTACACACACCATTAGCACATCCTTCAGAGATGTAGCCGCTTGACTCAAGACCAACTTTATAGACTCCTTTAGTTTATTTCCTTCATTTAGCTCCCCTCTCAGACCGTCCGTCTCTTGCTTGAGACTCTGCACTTCTTCTTCCAGAGAGCTGACATGTTGCCTAGAGAGATAATGATCAGTTAATGCCACTAATGTGTAATACAGTAAGTACAGCACTAAAGGCAGAAAGGAAAGAAAAGAGAAAGATACACTATGACCAAAAGTATGTGGAAACTTGACCATCACACCCACACTCATCAATTTAATATGTAGATTGAAACACATTCATTAACTGAAACAGAAACAGCTGTGTGGGAGGAATAAAACTGGGTGAGGAACAGCCTAACTCTGCTAACAAGGCGAGGTTGCTAAAGACAGTTTAATGTCAAAAGTTATACACTATGGCAAGAATGAGCCAGTAGCAAGACACAGGAAAGTTATACTGCATCAGCAAGGTCTCTTGCAGAAATTTCAAGGCAGACGGAGGTTTCCCGATGTGCTGGCCCAGCACAAAGAAGAAGCACAAAGAAACAGGCAACCGTGAGGGCTGTACTTGCAGTGGTCAGGTCAAGGAAACTTAGTGAAGAAGATGAAAGACATATCCATCATGCTTACTTTTCTTTGCAATTAGAAGATGTCCAGCAGTGCCATCAGCTCAGAATTGGCAGAAACTAGTGGGACCCTGTTACACTCATCTACTGTCTGGAGAAGTCTGGTCAGAAGTGGTTTTTATGGAAGACTTGCAGCCAAAAAGCCATACATCCAACGTGGAAACATGGCCAAGCGACTCAACTATGCATAAAAACACAGAAACTTGGGTGCAGAATGAATGTCAGCAAGTTTCCTGGACTGATGAGTCAACATTTAAAATATTTGGCTGTAGCTGAAGGCAGTTTGTTTGCCGAAGGGCTGGAGAGTGGTACAAGAACTAATGTCTGCAGGTAACAGTAAAGCATTGTGGAGGTTCCTTGCAAGTTTGGGGTTTGGTCAGAATTAATGGTCTACCACCTAATGCTGAGAAGTACAGATACTTATCCATCATGCAATACTAACAGGGAGGCATCTGTGACAGACCCTGTGGTCAGAACTAAAAGAATTGACCTTGTGTAGCTTTGAGAAGCTGTTTTCTAAAAGACAGGTTTGCTGGCCTCAGCTATTGTGTGCTATAATTACGTTTAAGTGATAAACATTCCATTGTTTAATCACATCTAGAGAGCAGACGCCTCAGTGATAAGAAAAGCCAAGTGTGTTGTTTAAGTTGTTATCAGCTTGAGCAAGGTATTCTATTGTATCATGTCAAAGGGCGTGTTTCCTCCATCTAATGTACAACATTCTTTCAACCCCCCATCTGGGGTCTGACCTGCATAAATACTGGGCATATGGCCCTTAATAAAGTACACTTTTGTTTTACCTTGAATGTGGAGCCTGGTCTCATGTTTGAGGGGAAATACTGGCTGGGTTGTGAGTTCCTGATCCCATATTCAGGACATTGTTCATCTGGGGTTAACCCTTGGTATCCTGTTGGTACCGTAACAATTGGCGGCAAGCGACGGAATGAACCTTATCACCCAGAAGAGCAACTACACAAGGCAGTAACCTCAGGAAGAGGGGGATTATAACAATACTGACTAAGATGGAAAGAGTACCAGGGACAGAAGGAACCAATGGGCCCAGCATAGCAGACAGAACCCCTGAAGAAGCAAGCTTTCATCGGGCGGTTAAAATAAGACTGGCATATTATGGCCCCAACCCATCTGCCGAAATTATCGACCGGGTCATAGCAGCTGTGGAGGCCAACCTACTTCGCCAAAGCGGCGCTGCAGCAGCCCAAGTCACAGCAACCCCAGTGGAAAAGGAAAAGTAAATTTTGCAGCTTTTAAAAACTTCCTGGAAACAGAAGGAGAGATTGATGGGTACCTTGCGGATTTTGAGAGGCAATGTGCACTACACAAGGTACCCACAGAGGACTGGGTCACGATATTATCCGGAAAATTATCCGGCCGGGCCAGTGAGGCTTTTCGGGCCATTCCAGATGAGGAAGTCGGGGATTATAATACTGTGAAAGAGGCTCTGCTCTCCAGGTATGCGGTTACACCGGAGGCATACCGGAGGCGGTTCAGAGACACTGTTAAATTGGCTGGTGATTCCTACGTTGAGTGGGCATGTAAAGTGCACTGCACAACAGCTCACTGGATGGCGGGGTGCCAAGCCGTATCCGGAGAAGAGGTGCTGCAGCTATTCCTGTTGGAACATTGCTTTGACAAGTTATCAGCAGGAGTTAGAGAGTGGGTTCAGGACCGTAAACCCTCCACCCTGCATGAAGCTGCTCGCTTGGCAGATGAGTATACGGATGCCCGCAAACTGGACACTGCTACCACTAAGCCCCCTGCTAGAGTGGAGTACAGACCCCCAGTCACCCCAGTAGCTGCCAGTTACCAACCCCCGGCGCACCGCTATACCACACGGCCTCTGGCCACGAACTACCCTCAGAGAGCCCGGTTCAATTCGCGGGGCTACTCACAACCTATTCGGTGCTTTGGATGTAAGCAACTAGGGCACAAAAGACCAGAGTGTCCCCTAAATGCAGCGAACCAAGCACAGTCCTGGAGAAGACCTGCCGGCGGAATCACCTGTAACCCTCAGCCTGTGGCCCGCTACGTAGAGGCGCAAGAATGCTGGGGCATCCTACATGAGGCAGACCTTGTGCAAGCTGTCCACCGGAATAACCGGCAACTGGTTAAAGTGAATGGGAAGGAGGTCAGTGGTCTACGGGATACTGGTGCTACCATGACCTTGCTTCAAAAGAACTTGGTGTCTGAGAAACAGCACACTGGAGACACTGTGGCTGTGAGGGTAGCAGGGGGCGGTGTTCCGCCTACCTGTTGCCAGGGTACATTTGGATTGGGGAGGGGGCGCTAGACCTGTGAATGTGGGGGTCATGAAGGATTTACCAGCTGATGTTCTCCTTGGAAATAACTTGGCCCCCCTTGTTTCTGCCTACGCTCCTATGGGTCCCGCTGATGTTAACCCTGTGACTACCCGTGCCCAGATCCGTGCAGCAGAGACTGACCCACCTGCTGCTAAGCCCCAGGACGCTGAGCTCAGTAAATCTCTATCCGCTATTGATACGTGGAAGTCCCGTTACAATGTGCTGATGAAGGAGAAGAGGAGCGCAGAGGAAAAAGCACGTTTAGAACGTGAATCTCTGCTAGACAAGCTGCACCGACAGACTGCAGAAAACACCAGCTTGAGAGTGGGACATGAAACATTAAAGACAAACTTAGCGACACTGGAGGAGAAGCTGACGCTGGCTCATAGTGAGGTGCAGCAACTCAAGGGCACCCTATGTCAGTATGAAGGGATTGTGGATACCTATAAAGAGCAGGTACAGAAAACTCGTAAAGAAGCTGATGGGATTTTGAAGGACTGTTTAGCCCTAGTCTGGGCACTGAGGAAGTTGAACCCTTGTTTGTATGGACAGGAATTCTCTCTCATAACGGGAATACAGATGGATTGTCCTGGCAAACTGACATGCCTACCACCTCCTAGTCTGGTCATCCCCAGGTTGACCCGCCAAAGGGTCAAGCCGGGTCTGCCGGAGTGTTCCACAAGGGGGGAGCTATGTGACAGACCCTGCGGTCAGAACTAAAAGAATTGACCTTGTGTAGCTTTGAGAAGCTGTTTTCTAAAAGACAGGTTTGCTGGCCTCAGCTATTGTGTGCTATAATTACGTTTAAGTGATAAACATTCCATTGTTTAATCACATCTAGAGAGCAGACGCCTCAGTGATAAGAAAAGCCAAGTGTGTTGTTTAAGTTGTTATTAGCTTGAGCAAGGTATTCTATTGTATCATGTCAAAGGGCGTGTTCCCTCCATCTAATGTACAACATTCTTTCAACCCCCCATCTGGGGTCTGACCTGCATAAATACTGGGCATATGGCCCTTAATAAAGTACACTTTTGTTTTACCTTGAATGTGGAGCCTGGTTTCATGTTTGAGGGGAAATACTGGCTGGGTTGTGAGTTCCTGATCCCATATTCAGGACATTGTTCATCTGGGGTTAACCCTTGGTATCATGTTGGTACCGTAACAGCATCTTATCGGACCCAAATGTATTCGACAGCATGACAATTACCCCAAACAAACAGCCAAAGTCATTACGAACTATCTTCAGAAGAGTCCTGGAAGTGATGGCATGGCCCCCACAGAGCCCGATCTCAACAACATTAAGCCTGTTAGGTTAGTTCTTCATGAAGTTTGAAACAATCTACCTGCTGAGTTACTTACTGTGTACAAGTGCAGCTAGAATAATTGATACCGTTTTGAAGGCAAAGGGCGGTTACACCAAATATTGATTTGATTTAGTTTTTTCTTCTGTTTACTCACTTTGCAATTTGTTAATTGAAAAAAAAAATAAACTGTTAATATTTCTATTTTTGAAAGCATTCTTACTTTACAGCATTTTTTTACACCTGCCTAAAACTTTTGCACAGTACTGTACATTAGCTTGTTGAACTTCCTATTTCAAAATGTTGGACATTAATATGCAGTTCCCCCCATTTGCTGCTTTTAACAGTTTCCACTCTTCTGGGGAGGCTTGCCACAAGATTTTGGAGTGTGTCTATAGTACTTTATGCCCATCCAGCCACAACAGCATTTGTGAGGTCAGGTACTGATGTTTTATTAGAATGTCTGCCAATCGGTGTTCCAAATCCTCCCAGAGGTGTTCAGGGCAGGTCCCTCAAGTTAATCTACACCAAACTTGTCAAACCATGTCTTCATGGACCTAGCTTTGTGCACAGAGCGGGCACTGAAAAGGACCTTCCCTAAACCTTTGCCACAAAGTTGGAAGCACCCAATTGTCTAAAATGTCTTTGCATCCTGTACGGTTTGTGGAGTTATAAAAGTAATTAATATAGGAATTCAGGATTCAGTTAGCAATGGGTTATTCCTTTACAAGGGCATTACATTTAGAAATGTGACATTTACATTCAGTTGCTCTTGTCAATCAAAACACTATTTAGTGCTAGCTAAGAGGAAAGTTATTATTAACTTACTATGGAACTGCGTATGAGTAAAGTTAACATAGAATTATCTATACATCAGCCAAATTTATGAAGTCTTATAAGGATGTTAACATATATATAAAATTAGCCTTTTACTTATGGTATGGACTAAGATGATTGGTTTAAAATGTGTATAAATACAGTGAACTAGAATTAAATGTTGTTATCTGGTACCTATAGATCTCAAGGTATGTATTAATCTTCACTTGTTGTGAGAATTAATAAATAGATTTGTGTCAACTAATATTTGATAAAATATGAGTGTTATTTTTATTTGTTAGATAACCCAGATTGAATATTTGTCTATAATTAGTTTAATCTAATCAAGGCATATAATACTTATAATTAAAAGAATAATTCTTACAGCTCCATCTCTCTCTTGCTTCCTTTGTGAGATCATATATCTGTTGCTAATCACTCATTAGGTTGAGGATATGGCAGGATTAACCCTTCACTGGAACTAAGAGGTCTAGACCAAACCCTGAGAAATAGCCCCAGACCATTATCCCTCCTCCACCTAACTTTAAAGTAGGCACTATGCATTCCAGAAAGCAATGTTCTCCACACCCAAATTATTCCATTAGATTGCCAGATAGTGACAGGTGATTCATCACTCCAGAGATAACGTTCCACTGCTCCAGTCCAGTGGCAGTGTGCTTTGCACCAGTCCAGCCAACATATGGCATTGCACATGTTGATGTGAGACTTGTGCACATCTGCTTAACCATAGAATTCCATTTCATGAAGCTCCGACCCATAGTTCTTATGATGATGTGGAGATTCATTGGCTATGTGCTGGATTTTAAGCAATGGGTGTAGCTGAAACACATGAACTCAATTTGTAGAGGATGTCCACATGCTTTTAGCCATATAGTACAGATAAAGATAGATAGACAGATAGATAGATAGATAGATAGATAGACATTTCTGCCTCATTTGTTCGGCTAGCTCATAAAAACTGAAACACATTTATCAAACCCTGCTGTAGTGGTTTAATTGGATACTCACTGAAAAGCTAGCACTTCTGCCTGCAGGTGGTGGTACTCTTCCTGCTGTTGGTTCAGTTGCTGCTCAGACAGTAAGGACAGGTCAAGTATGTTCTGCTGCTGCTGGCATTTATCGGTGAGCATGCGTATTACCTGAAACACCAAGCATCATACAGTCATTTATTGCCTGTATAGACTAAGCACTGCAATAACTCATTTGTGCAGTATTACTATCTATATTTCTTTCATCAGCTGGTGAGAGTCCACCAGTCATCATCTGTGGGAATATTCCTTTTCTGACCACTAGGAGGAGGCAAAAGAAACCCAACACACCAGAGCTTTAAATCCTTTCCATAACCCTCAGTCATTTTCTTTTGACTCCTTGATGAGAAGTGAGTTGAAAGTAAAATGCAGATCTACTAATTTTTTTAAATTGGGCTTCTAACCGATCACAGTACCCTATTCTAGAGGTAGAAAATTAGTTACCAGTCAGGCATTGAAAGATCTTTTCTCAGTGAGAAATGTCACAGGCTTTCCAGGTGAACCCCTAGGTGATCCCCTAGTCTACAGTGAGCTGGTACTTGTGGATCCCCCCCCCCGGTGGAATGTGGTCTTGTCCACCAATCCCCTGGTCTACAGTGAGCTGGTACTTGTGGATCCACAGCCCCCCAAGTGAAATGTGGTCTTGTCCACCAATCCCCTGGTCTACAGTGAGCTGCTCCTTGTGGATCCACAGCTATCCCAAGGTGTAATATGGACTTGTTCCCCAATTCCCTGTGTTAGGATTCTGTTACTAATTTAGATCCTTGGCATAGTGCTCACACTGTCTAGGATTGTCTTGTCTTCTGGAAGCAGGTTGCTGCAGCTGAGGTGAGCACAGTGGACGTAGGTGCTGAAAGGTAAGTACCTGCACCTTCATAGCCGACCGGCTATTAGTATCAACATGTACACATGATTCACATAGTCTGGGGACATATATTATACACAATAATAAAAGAATTTACTTCTGGTATACAGTGTATTTTCCATCAAATACGCTAAGTTTCCTCTTGTTTTCTTTGGGTTCTTGGCTTTAGTGCTTACTGGTAGCGCAGGTGTGGTAAGGGTTAACCATACTAGTGTGCTTTACTGGAGGTTAATCCTTTCCTGTCCTGGTGGTAAGGCACTCTGACCAACAGAGCGCGGGTTCAAATTTGGGTTATAAATGTTATTTAACCCTTTAAGTGCTGTGTTATTAACTTTTTTTATCACATTCATGCTTTATTTCAGGAAGTTTTATTATCTTAAGAGGTAGAGGATTTAACAGTTAAACACACGGTTAAGAGGATTGATAGATTGTTAAAAGGCAGCTTCCAAACAACCTCTTTTCCAATGCCTGACTCAGTCTCTCAACTCACTTCTAAGGAATGGCAGAAGCCAGACATTCCTTCTGCTCTATCTGCTAAGTTTAAAACAGTTAAATATGTTTCCTCTCCCTTCTGCTGTTACAGAGATTTGGGAAACTATTTGTAAGGTGGATGCAGCCATTTCCACTGTTGCCAGGCATACTGCTATTCCTTTGGAGGATAGTTCCTATTTTAAGGATCCTTTAGATAGAAAACCTGAAGGTTTTCATCAGCAATCCTTTCAGTTTACAGGTGTTATGTTTCAACCTGCTGTCAGTATTGCCTGTGTCGCTGCTGCTATTGCTGTGACAACTTTTCAGAACTTGTTTCTGGGGAAACCACTTTGGATTCAGGATCGCATTAATTTCCTGATAACAGCAAATAGCTTTATTTGTGATGCAGCAGTGGAAATAATTTGAATTAATGCTAACAATGCTACATTTGCGGTTTTAGCTAGACAAGCTTTGTGGTTTAAAGGTAGTCTACCCCAAAATTGTTATAGTTTAAAAAGATAATGTTTTACTACCCATTCCCCAGCTTTGCACAACTAACATTGTTATATTAATATACTTTATAACCTTTAAACCTAAATTTCCACCTGTTTCTAAACCACTACAGACCACCTCCTATCTCACTGCATTTTTATAACTTTTCACAGCAAGACACTGCTCTTTCATGTGTGCTATATAAATATAATTGTGCTCTCTCCCGTGCAGTTATTTATGAGCCAGAACTAATTAGCTAAAATGCAAGTCTGTAAATACCACTTGAATAAGTCTGCCGAGATTTAGATACAAGGTAATCACAGAGGTAAAAGTATATTAATATGTGTGTATTTTGAATGTAAAAGAGCTGTTTATCTTGGGGCAATGCCCTGCAAAAAGCCCTTTTAAGGGGTACTGGTAGTTTATTCTTAGATTAGGGGGTGTTTTTATTTGGGGGGGGCTTTTTTATTTTCATAGGGATTAGGTTTAATTTTGTAAACTTTGGTAATTTGTTTTTTTATGTTCTGTAATGTTAGCCTTTTTTATTTTTTGTAATCTTAGCTTTTTTTAATTTTTTTTAACTTTAGTATTTTTTTAGTTTAGGTAATTTGTGTTAATTTAGGGGGTGTTAGGTTAGGGGGCTTAGTAATTTAATTAGTTATTTGCGTTGTGGGTTTTGGCGGTTTAAGGGGTTATTAGGTTAATTAGGTTTATTGCAATGTGGGGGTTTTGCAGTTTAGGGGTTAATAGGGTAAATAGGTTTATTGCGATGTGGGGGTTTTGCGGTTTAGGGGTTAATAGGGTAATTAGGTTTATTGCGATGTGGGATTTTTGCGGTTTAGGGGTTAATAGGGTAATTAGATTTATTGCGATGTGGTGGCTTTGCGGTTTAGGGGTTAATAGGGTAATTAGGTTTATTGCGGTTTAGGGGTTAATAGGGTAATTAGGTTTATTGCGATGTGGGTGGTTGACGGTTAAGGGATTAAGGGGTTAATTACTTTATTATTTCCATCTAAAGGGGAGGAGAGTCCACGGCTTCACAGGAGGATGGCGTTACAGGAGGATGGCAGAGAAGTGCCGAAGATTCGGAGTAGTCTCTTATGGAGGGTAGTACTCTTCGGAATGGGACTGGAGTTTTAAGTAGTCCTGTCAGCCTCTCAGTGAGAGCCTGGATGAAAGTTAGAGTCCGGAGATGCAGAGAGAGTCTTTCTGCAAATACATCCCGACTCATATTAACAGCTCCATAAGCAATCAGCGTTGACGATTTTGCTGCCTGCTTTCGGCACTAAAGTCCATGTCAGGAGCGATACCTGTCACACTTGAAGGGCCGTGTTCCTGTTCCACGGCGTTGATTCTGGTAAGATCGTTTCATTTTTTATACATAATGATAACACAGAAGACAGGGTCACAGTGTGGTGCCTTTTATCTTATGGAATCAAGGGTTAATATTCCTAGTGAGGGGATTATTGAACAGGGGGGGTTTATACATAATATTGTTTATTGTGTTATTGCTGCGTCATGTGCGAGATGTGGCTCTGGCAATGGTGGAACTTCAGGTTGACTTCCGGGAGTATTTACGCGGCCAATTTTGGTGCGTTTTCTCCTTGGTGCAGGGGCAGTCCTGCAAGGCATCCCAGGTTACCGGGTGTGAGTCTTCACTTCCTCTGTTGATCAGCGGCATAGGAGACGAAGCGGTTTCTGTAGTCCAGGTCATAGGAGGTGGTGAGTGCCCTGACCATTGGAGGTATAAAGGTGCCTGTTTTTTAAGCTAGTCTAGTCCATAATAAAAGTGCAAGCTATGGAGGACTCTAAAGCGTTAGAGTGTACTCCCTCTTTAACAAAGTCTCATTCCTGTGTTTATTGTAAGGAGGTTCTTGTAGATCAGCCTGCTCAACTATGTTCCACATGCCTTGATAAAGTTGCGACATATAAAACTAAGGGGATGTCTAGTACTACTGAGCCGTCCACCTCTGAGGGCTCCCCGTCCCGTGAGGTGCGTTCCCTGCTTTCATCTCTGAGTGCACATGCAGCCCCCCAGGGTCCAACCATTACTCCTACGGGAGAGATTCGTTGGCCGTCAGATTTTGTGGATCAACTGCAAACAGCGGTATCGAAAGTGATCCATGCCTTACCACGTTCTGCTAAGCGCAAGCGTAGGGTGTATCATGGCGGCCCGGCCCAGGGGTTGTCTACGCCTATGGAAATATCATAGGCGTTATACGATGACGAGGCCCACTCCGACTCTTCTGAGACTCCTTCTGGGTCAGAGTCCGTGTCATCTCATCCTCCGGCTGCGGAAGAGCCTGACTTTAAGTTTAGGATGGAGAATTTGCGCTTTTTGCTGAAGCAAGTGCTTGGTACTCTGGAGGTCCCGGAACCGAAGCTTCTGGAGCAACCTTCGATTCCTAAGCTTGATAAGGTATACGAGGACAGGGTGGTAACTAAAACCTTCCCGGTTCCTGTTAATATATTATTAAGAATGAATGGGATAGATTAGGTTATTCCTTTTCCCCTTCTTCCTTTAAGAAACTGTTTCCCGTTCCGGACTCTCAGCTTGAGCTGTGGGGGACTGTCTCTAAGGTGGATGGTGCCATCTCTACGCTCGTGAAGCGGACAACTATTCCTCTCAAGGATAGTTTGTCGTTAAGAGCCCATGGATAAAAAGTTGGAAAACATGTTAAGGAAAATCTTTTAACACACAGGGTTTGTTTTTCAACCGGCAGCAGGGTGTGACTCCCTGTGTGATATGGTCGAGAGGGAGACTTACATCGACAAGATACAGGATAAGATTAAGGCATTGAAGGTCGCCAATTCTTTCATTTGTGACGCCAATATGCAAATTATTCGCCTGAATGCAAAGGTTTCAGGATTCTCCATTTTAGCTCGCAGGGCTCTGTGGCTAAAGTCTTGGTCTGCGGACATGACCTCCAAGTCCAGGCTGTTGTCCCTGTCTTTTCAAGGAAAGATTCTGTTCGGTCCAGGATTGGATTTGATCATATCCATGGTTACGGGAGGCAAGGGAGCTTTTCTACTGCAGGATAAGAAGGCTAAGTCTAAAGGATCTACTTTTCGTCCCTTTTGTGCGGACAAGGCCCAGCGCCAGCAGCCTGCCGCAAAAGCGGATCAGTCCAAGGGAACTTGGAAGACTGCTCAGTCTTGGAACAAGTCCAAGCAGAACAAGAAGCCCGCTGAGACAAAATCGTCATGAAGGGGCGGTCTCCGAAGCCTGGTTGCAGGACGTTCAGGACCCTTGGGTTCTGGAGGTTGTCGCACAGGGTTACAGG